>NW_020438930.1:448090-489525 GCF_000699045.2 Agrilus planipennis
AGGAGATCGGGCTGAAACTATAGCTACAAGCTATCCAAGGATGGTACTATAGAATGTCACCTCAAGGTAGGCCTAGTGGCGTCATCTCTTGGTTAGGCCGGAAACTTATCAATCCACCCTCGTACGTCCATTGTCACAGATTGTCCCAACATATCCCCTGTTCCTTGTGAACTATCGGCTATTGGGCTAATGCCAAAGAACCTCACTCACATCTTTTGGGATATGATATTAAAACCAATTTTCTTTTCTTAAATTTTATAATGCTAGCAGTACTTCTTGCCCTGAAATATGATCGGTGATTATTAAAAACTCCGAGTCCTCTATGGTTCTGCTTAGTTTTGAATCCATTATCAAACAATCTTCAAAAAAGTAAATACGGCTATATAATTGATAGGAATAGTTCAACATTTATAAGTCATTTAGTACATATGGATGACATAAAACTATTTGGAGCCTCCAAACAACGTTTAAACTGTTTATTGAAAATTACAGAAACATTTAGGACTGATATAAAAATGTAATTTGGACTTGATAACTATAAAATAAACAGTATTGTAAAAGGAAAACACCAAACGTAACCACCATACAATTTAGAACTAAAAAGTCATATAATACAAAGTCTTGATAAACACGAAACTTATAAATACTTGGGCTATAATCAAAGTCGAAATATAGATCATACTAAAATTAAATCAGAATTAACTAACAAATACAACTGGGGGTTAACCAAAATACTTAGAACACTTGTATCAGGTAGAAATAAAGTCAAAGGTATTAACACATATGTTATACTGATACTCACTTACTCCTTCGGGATAATTCGTTGATCTGATACTGATTTAGAGTCATTTAATAGGCTAACTAGAATAAGTGCAACAAATACAACATACACCACATACACTCTGCTGTTGAAAGGTTTACAATAAAAAGACAGTTAGAAAGAAGAGGAATAATTGATATTAAAAATCTACATTACAAACAGGTTATTAATTTGCGATCAGATTTTAGCGCAAGAAGTGCTGATAGTCCATTACATAATTCAATCTACGTCATTTCAACCTCTGGTACATGACTATACCTTAATGATGCAGATTTTAATCCTGAGAACAATATTGAAATCTGGAAATCAAAAGTGCTTCATAGAAAATACCCGAACCAACCACCGAGCCATATTATTATTATTAATTACATTCGCAAGATGGCGGGGGATACAGATCCAGATGAAAAAGTACTTACTTAGAAGCAAGAAGAATAATAGCTCAAATCTAATTAAACGAAAAAGAAAAGGTTCAAGAAGAGATACTTAAAAATCTTTCTATGACAGTAAATGAAGACGATGTAGAAAAACATAACCTAACGGTAAGAGAAGAACATGATGATAACTTTACAAATTTGAAATCTGAAATTTTACTTTTGAGACAGTTAAATGCTGAATTACAAGATAAAAATTTAATCTTAAAAGAATTATTAGAAAAAACAAAACAAGATAATCAAGTGAAAACTTATGCACAATCAGTCAAAACAAGAGAACTAGAAATAACACATATTCCTATCTTACTTATAAGAGCAAAAAATCATAAAATGAAAGCCAAAACTAAAACTATTATAACTAATAAAATACAAACTGATTTAATAATACCGATAAAAAAACTTAAAGAAAGAAATGATGGATAATAATAAATTGTGTAGATACTGATGATACTCTAAAAGCTGAAGAAATATTAACAAATAAAATTGGACATGATTTTGATATAATTAAAGAAGAAATAAATAGTCCAAGATTTTTGCCAGAATGATGAAAAGTTATAAAGAAGCAAATGCGGCCCTGTGTAATTAGTTTCTCCGCCTTAATCGAGACACGAATAATAAACCTGACGAAGCGGCGTGTCGCGGCAGTATTGAGATCGACAGAGAACCGCCTGCGCCTTTACGTACGAATTCACACGGAAGTGAATTAAGCAGTTCCTAAAAAGGAAACGGCGCTTGAAATTATGATCGACTAGTATACAAGAGGATGAAAAGAACTACGACGCGACGCATCGGCGTAGCACCAGTGATAGATTAAGAACCCAAGGAAAAGGAAGAGTGGAACAACGGAGCATATCGCAGGAGACGAGAAAAAGCGAGCAATACACAAAGATAAATGCCAAGCAAAGACGGCTGTGTTTTCAAACCAAAGTAGGCGGAAAGAAAAGAAGAGCGAGCGGAGGAGCATNAAAAAAAAATATGGATCAGCACATTCAACAAACGGCAACTGTGTGAGATAATTTATGTACACTGTACAAGTTACGCATTGCTGTCAGTAGTACAGTTTCTGTAAAAGATGAGCCCATCAGGGTGGCTCGCTTCTAGAAAGTCAAAACGTTCTTGTTGCGAAATGAATTAATGTACTCGTCTTGAAAAACAGGGCTGTGTTCAGAAATGTGAAGCACGGGTAGTGTTTTTTACCCAGGGAAAACAAATAACGTGATAGCACTAGAGTTACATTGTTTGTTGATCGTTTTTGAACGATTTGGGTGTTTTTGGTAGGAGTTAACTCTTAGCCTCCAAAAGTCAAATACGAACAACTGAAGTGCTTTTCAAAATATAATTACCATAAGAAACGTTTCGGAGAGAATAGAATAAGGGGAGCCAGCGGGGGTAATGTAAGGCAGTATGTAATTTTTTAAATTACAGGTTTTTAATTACCGATCCACCGAAATATTAGATTGGTGGCGCCATAAAGTTGTGATAGTCCGATAGTTTTAATATTTCTACTGTTTTTACCTTCCTTTTTAATAATTAATTTGTTACTGATTGCTTCACGATGTCATTAACATGCCTCCAACATGTCAGATCGCGACATGATAAAAAATTCAATAGTTGCCTGTCATTCGTACTAGGTACTGTTTACCATCGTAATGAATAGTTGTGCAGCTGACAATCATTCAACAGAAACCGTAATTTAATTTCTCAGATTGCATTTCAAACGTAAGACTGACAATAATAATGTATTATACCTTCTACACAGGCGGATGGAGTTACGATTTTCTGTGACCGTCTTCTTTCTTAATGCAAAAAGATTTATAGAATCGTAGAGAGAATTGTACGCAGTCCTCCAAATGGTGGTGATGCGTTAAAAAGAGGAAGTAAGGTAACTTTAAAAAGCTTAGAGAAAGACCAAAAACACGAAATCAAACAGAAGAACAGCAAGCACTAATGTCAACTAGCAAATGTAGCAGCAACCTTGCAGTTTTGCTCGTAAGTTTGTCATATGATTAGTATGAAAAATAATCGCTTTGTTTCAATTTTAATTCGAACATGAATTTGGGAGTCATTTCTATTTCTGTAATAATACCGGCTTTCGCTTTGTATTGAGTTTGCGTACCAGGACTACATCGCGAAATTGTAACTTTAAAAATTAGAAACACCTACATAACTGTAGTTCGTAGGCTTTCACGGCCGGCGTATACCGATGCGGTGTTTTCTTTCGGGCTTTTCGGTCGTGGACCGTGGAATTTTACTTTTCCATACGTTTCGCCGTTCTTTGCCGGCGGCATCTTCAGTGGTGACTGGGCAGGTGGTGAGTCGTAACCGATGACGATTTAACAACAGACCCCGACCAAAAAGCCAGGAAGAAAACACCGCATCAATACCTACATAAGTTACAGAGGAAACAAGCTGGAAAATTGACTTGAATCAATTAATGGATAAACTGCAGTTATAATCTCCCAGGTAATGCCTGTATTGTAAGAATTCCAGCTGTAACTTTATGAATAAACTGTATATTTAATTCTAATCTTGTTATTATTGACAGGAAAAGTTACATTTAAAACCGGTAAATAGTCACGAGTGGTAAATGTAACAAGGTACTGTTCGTTTCAAGAAGTTAGAGATATGGCCCTTCCCTTTATTAGAATGCGCCGTAGTATAATTTCAAATTCAATCATATTTGTCTGCGGAGCTGATTTCTCAACCGATCATCGAGCGAGAACTAGACAAAAGTGTACAGTACCATTTGCAAAATTATTTAAACTGCTTCGTTAAAATTTACGAATATGCTTTATTTAAAAGCATATTTAGCCAAAAATAATAACAAGTGAATTAACTTAACGTTCTACCTACACCTATAAAAATTTTGCTTTGTTTTCTATTGTTAATTTATATACATTTTTGTTTTAAGAAATTGCTAAACATTTTCGTCTACTACTGTACAGTTCTAGCCGATCTCCTAAGACCGCCCATCGAGAGCTCTGCTCGTTCAAGCCTTCCAACTACTTCTGTCTTGCTCACGCCTCTTTCTATCTTCGCGCAGATTTCTTCAAGGTCACAATTCTAACAAATTGAAATGGACTGTACTATACTGTTTATTATTTTGCTTACGTTTTCAATCATGTTTTCTGTTAACTTCATTTAATTTAATCTTATGAGGTGCAACGGTTAATTAGATAAATTAAACCCTCAGATGTGATTTACAGTCTGCAATTTGGTACACTTGATTCATTTGCTATATATTACACATGAAAGAAGTTAATAATTCCATTATAGATGATAAAGAGATGCCGCAGAATTTGTTCCTCGTGCAATGAGTCTGTTATTTCTCTTTCGTAATTATTTTGTCGGCCATTAGGACATCAGACGTTGCGCACGTGTATCGCTTTAATCTTCGAAAGTGGACGGAGAAACATTCTGAGATTTCTAATTTGAGATCGAGAGGATGTCTGTTAAAGTTAGAATTAACGTCAACGAAATGAAACGGAGCAAAATGAATAATTTCGCAACCCTTTCGAGGAGAATCTGCAGAACTTTACGGGGAGCTTTCCGAACAGTTGCGCCAATCTACTTTAAGAAACTGTCCAGATTTCATCCAAGCATACATTTGTCGTTCAATGAAAGGGATAATTTTATAAGCAACATTTCTTCAAATGGCCTACATCTAGGGACGGCTGGTATATACATAGGTGTTGTAGGACTGCAGCACTCCTAAAATAATTAGATATGTTGAGTCGTATTATTCATTTTATTAGTTGTGTGTGTTTTTTTTTTTATAGTCCTAGTGGAATAGTCATTTTATTATTATTGCAGTATTTTCAATTACAGCAGTAAGTTTAGGAATTTGTAGTTTGCCGACCATACAAGTTGAAATTATTTTATTGACCATTGTGTCGAGTTCTATAGTAATATCCAGTTTCTTCTATTCGAACACCCCAATAAAGTTCAATTGGGGTTTCGCTTGGGTTATGTTTCCCAGAAATCGAGGCAAACGGCTAATTTCTAAAGATGCGTTGCACGGGTTTCGGTACCCCAAGTACCGGTTAATGCCCTTCTGGTATTCCCACTATCTTTCAACCCCTCTGTATCTCTGTCTTACTTTCATAACAAATCACGATCTTCTACTTTTTCTTCAACCAATCAACCTTTTCAAATTTGAATTTAATTCCACCCCCAAACTATTTCCTCCACTTTTCTATTTTTCTAATTTTCAGAAGTTAAGTCATTTTTCAGAGTCAGTTGCAATTTGGTCTTCAGTCTATTTCAATCATTTGCTCTTTCGATTCGTCTATTTTCATTCCTTTCCAATTTTATACAGTCCACTCTCTCCATAAGTTCAGTTTTTTTTTGTTATCAATTTGTTTTTGTTAAAGTGTTGTTAATCCTTAGTTAAGTATTGTTAAAAAATAGTTAAAAAATCTAGTGCAGTTTCATATCAACAAGTTGCATTTGCGTAATTCTAAAAAGTGGCCCCTACATAAGAGTCGTCAAACTACGGCGACAACAAGATATTTATGTATTTTTGTAACATTATTACTGAAATTTATTAAACTAGTAACTAAATGTACGTATGTCACTAGAGAAATTTTGTCGTACATTCCTATTTTTCATTAATTGACCGTTAGCGTTTATACATGCTCTCATACGTTAAAACCCTGCAGTAAATAAATTCTTCATCATTGGACAAATTGTATACTTTTAATTGTATGTTCATATAAGGAAAAAGCACAAAGATACATGGTGCTAAGTCTGGGCTGTAAGGATACCCCAGTAATTTCAATCCATCTTCATGTAAATATTCTGTTGCTGCTCCTAATGTAAAAAAACAACTGTCTAGTCTTGAGTTTGGTTGCTCGTTTTTCAACGCTTCTAAAACTACGCAAACATTCTTTTCTGTAATAATTTGCAGTAACAATCTTCTATTTATCAAGCACCACGGTAAATAATATTCTACGTTTTGATAAAAATACTGCCATCATTCTTTTTTTACTGATCGGGACATTTTGATTGACATCGGCGGATCTTCATATTAAAATACCCACACTTAACTCTAGTATTTAGTTGGGACAACAAAATAGTAAAGGCTAGTTTCGTCGCTTGCAACGATTAAGGTGACGTACTTAAGATTGGCCGCCATTAAATTCTTTTAACATCTCATAACACCAATTGTTCTCTTAGTTCGTCAGTTTTCGAATGCGGCGGCAACCAGAGTAAAGAAAGTTTCCTAGTTTTTAAATCGTGATGAAGAAATCGATGAATAGTCAGTGCACTTAAATTCAGAATCTCCTCGATCTGTCGATACGTCATATGCCGGTTTTCTTTTACGATTGGTAGTTTTCGTATTGCCTCAATATCTTTATCGGTAGTTACCGCTACTGGCCTACCCAACCTCGAATCATCCTCCAAATTAAAATTGTCACGATTAAAAAGAATAAACCACCTTTCTATAGTCCTTAAAAAAGGACAGGTTTGTCTTAATGCACCATTCATTTCATCAAAACATTGTTTCTTAGTTAAGCCACGCTTAAAATAATATAAGATCATTTCAAACACCGCGACGAGTAAATCTAATGTTTAATTTTCAAAAAATTTCAATAAACCTGCAAAGCTACTTTACGTTACAACACTTGTACTGTTATTGTTGATATTAGTTTTCCTTTATTGATCTGCCCTGATATAAGCAATATCTTATATTTATTTTGCGTACGATAAAGCTATATACTGACCTATGTGTGTATCCCACCCCCGAAACTCATGTGCTTGTGCAAAATCGCTTATTATTAGGATTACTGCGCTGAGTAGTATACCAAATGAGTTATTTGCGTCTAGTATGATAAGCCCACTGCTATCAACAAACAAATTTGCAAGAATTAACCGGCACAATGGAAAGACGTAGGAACATAGTGCATTCAAGTCAGCTAGTGTATTCCTCAACAATTCAACGCAGAAAGGACTCCATGCATAAGCCAACCCTTCGTTTCACATTTTCATATATGTTAGGGTCGGAAAGAATACATAAACATACTTGTTTACTGTTGAAAATAATGACACACCTATTCTCTTTATACCGTAACCCAGAGCCGGGCAAACTTTAACTTCGCAGGAGCCGCTACATGAGGTTAGTTTGAGTCATTCCATACCCTTCAATGAGTACGAGAGAGTAAGCAGTAATGAATAATTTTGTTTTGTCTTTTTCTTCTCCCTTCCACTCCCATATCAAGCCTCTTCATCCCGTAGACGAGCGAAGACACTCTCGCAACTTAAATAATACCTACGAAAATTTTCGTTACTACGTTCGCAAAACTATTGGGTTTGGCTATGGAAGAGGGGACTCATCTACGAAATGGAAGGGATAANTAATACCTACGAAAATTTTCGTTACTACGTTCGCAAAACTATTGGGTTTGACTATGGAAGAGGGGACTCACCTACGAAATGGAAGGGATAAGAAAAGGAAAGAATCATCTCACTCGCACACGCAGGATCAATAAGGAGCGACTTAGTTAACCTTGAGGAGCACTCGGGATGCAAAAGATCCGAGTTTGCCCGGCTCTGCTGTAACCTACCACATACACGACTAACCTACTACAGATAAAAATATTTGTTTACATTTCTAGTATTCGTACCCACATTACTTATAAGTAATTCCATTCATTTAACATAAAAAAAAAATTCACCCTCTTCCTTTCGAGTAGCCAAAAATCCTTTAGGTAACTGCCATCTAGTTCATGACAGAGTATCCGGTGAAAATTTCAAGCGATTCTTATGGCCCCCTTTTAGGAAATCAAACCACAACGGATTAGGATTATGGTTTAAAGAAAAAAAAATAAGGGCCGGTCGTTGGCCGATGTTGTTATTTAGTGTTAGTCGCGGATGTGCATGTAAATACCAAAAAAGCAACATTTACCATTTTCCTACAATCCTTGTCCGGAAACTAATAAAAAATTAAGCCAAGGAATGGTAAAAGGTTTCTATTAGTGTGAAACTACAAACTCTATTTGAAAAGTGCACATTTCAAACCATTTTTACATGGTTAACTGAATGACTGACAAATACATAAACCATGTGGCAACACATACCTATATTGTGGTAAAATACACTTATAAGTATGATAATCTATATAAACGGCAAAGTCAATCTGTAAAATACAGTATTTTCGGATGTGACTGACTAATCCGATTACTAAATGTGTTTGGCGTTACGGTAACTGACATATAGCTACATTATGAAGAGATACACGTAGGAAGAGACATTGAATATGTACAATCGTAGTATAGAAGACATTTTCAACCTTTGTGTGATCACTACTTTGGCTCTATCACGAGGTAAATTATTTTTTTTATAAAATACGGCATTTGATATGCCCGCATTCAAATACTATTTACAATGAACTAAAAATAATAATACAACTACTTACAACACTTTTTATTCTGCTTAAACGTTGAAATTCTTTCTTAACGGTCTAGCTCTATTAGAAAATGCATTTACATCGAGGACACACATTCACATATTTCTTTTCTAGAAATTCACCAGATCTGGTGACTGACCAAATTACAAACTTGTCATCTAACCAGGTATACATACTTTGTTCAATACCTGATTAGGCTATCAAGCCTGACTAAATATTCACACAGCAGCAGCAGGTGTCTGGTAGGTACCGTCTTAACAGATGAATAACTCAGCAAGGCATCTGGCTAAAAACGCAGTTAAACAACAAATCAAGACTTTTGATAGTGTCCTTACAAAAAAGCATTACATTTTGAACGATGGTAAATCAGATCCATCTGGCCGTGGTCGTCTGCAGCTGCAACCTGCATCTTCAATAAAAACAAAATCTGAATAAAGTCATTCATTTCGACCACGGTCTATTAGCCTGAATTTTAATTCTACCGTAGATATGAAATGTTATAAGAAACAATAACAAGTAACAATAACATAACAAAGGTTAGGATAAATCATAACAGCAATATTAACTTAAATTTTTATCCTCTTACTAAATACGCAAAGAATCGGGCCGAAAATTAATCGTAAGGGCAGCCTAAAAACTTCTCTGTAGCTTATCAGAAAAAGGAAAGAGCACGTCATTCAAGCACAAAAAAACTGCGGCTCTAGTTTTATGTGGAGGTTATCGGCACCTGCAAAGAAAAAATGATACCCTTTGTTCTCGAGTTAACTGCCTTTTCCAAAAATTATGTTGCACCCTTTTAATTATCTATTCTATAGAACGTCAAAGAATTCTACACATTTCCTATCAAAGAAAAATTTTCCAAAATTCTTTAAACTTTTGAATATATTCAAAATCGCTGATTAATTTGACTTGGGTTGCAACTGTCATAATCATACCTAACTAAATTAAATATCTTTTTTTTTTTTTAATTCATTTGAAACTAAACACTGATTAAAAATATATATACAAAGAAATAAAAGACGAAATTTGTTATGTTCCATGTGGTGATGCTACATGCTACGTACCATTTATGTAGTACCGACGTCAGCGCAAACATTTGAAAACTGCTTTATTGCAAGTAATAAGCACCGTACATATTCAAAAGGTCTGTGAATAATTTCTCAGAGACACCACCCACACATAACGCGCTTTATAAGTATATGTTACGCTAATCGTAAGTAACGAATAACATGAAGTCAGGAGTAAACAAACAGTAACGATTATAAATGAAATAAATACTGTCTATTACAGAGCCGGGCAAACTCGGATCTTTTGCATCCCGAGTGATCCTCAAGGTTAACCAAGTAGCTCCTCATTGATCCTGCGAGTGCGAGTGAGATGATTCTTTCCTTTTCTTATCCCTTCCATTTCGTAGATGAGTCCCCTCTTCCATAGCCAAACCCAATAGTTTTGCAAACGTAGTAACGAAAATTATCGTAGGTATTATTTAAGTTGCGTGAGTGGCTTCGCTCGTCTACGGGATGAAGGGGCTTGATATGGGAGTGGAAGGGAGAAGAAAAAGACAAAACAAAATTATTCATTACTGCTTACTCTCTCGTACTCATTGAAGGGTATGGAGTGACTCAAACTAACCTCATGTAGCGGCTCCTGCGAAGTTAAAGTTTGCCCGGCTCTGGTCTATTAGACAAATCGTGTAGGTACTAGCGCCGCCCATAAATTAAAGTGTTACAACTGTTTTACGGATTTGGGTGACAATTCAACAATTTTTTTTCAAGTAAACACGAATTTCATGACCATTTTCACGATTAATTAATAAAAGCGAATCGTTCCAAATGTCATAGTTACAGATCTAATAACATACAAAACTTCATGTAAATAAATGCCTCTGTAAACTAGAGCCGGGCAAACTCGGCTCTTTTGACTCCCGAGAGCTCCTCAGGTATAGCCAAGGAGCTCCTCCTTGATCCTGTGAGTGCGAGTGAGATGATTCTTTCCTTTTCTTATCCCTTCAATTTCGTAGGTGAGTCTCCTCTTCCATAGCCAAACCCCCAATAGTATTGCGAACGTAGTAACGAAAATTTTCGTAAGTATTATTTAAGTTGCTTCGCTCATCTACGGGATGAAGGGGCTTGATATGGGAGTGGAAGGGAGAAGAAAAATAGAAAGCAATATGGGTCATTACTGCTTACTCTCTCGTACTCTTTGAAGAGTATGGAGTGACTCAAACTAACCACAGGTAGCGGGCTCCTACGAAGTGCTGTAAACCACGTAACTATAACTTTACCTTAAGTGGTATCACAAGAAACTTATTATATTATGTTCGATGAAGAATATACATACATACGTTTACGATATACAACACGAATCTATTGCAATGTCTACAAATAAGTAGCTCCATATCAAATTGTTACATCAATAAATGGTACGAATGTATGAAGTTAATGCGGATAAACATTCAGATGAAAAGGTCAAAGAACACTGTTACACTAAACATAAATTGTCTATTCAATGGGCCTATTGGAAATATATTTAGCGTTTCGGTAAAAATAGTAATATATTTTGCTGGCATTCTCTTTCACTGTATGTTCGTTCACTTCTGGTTACTTCATACAACCACGATTCTAACGACCTCTAAGAGAGATTTTGTAATCAATTACTTTTCAATCCGATGAGCGGTTAATTAACGTGCAATACGGCCCTACTTTCCACCGCCTTGCTTATAACGATTTCCTACCTTAACGGAATGAGTTATGCACGTCCACCTTTCGATACCAAAATTAATTAGTCGATAAATTACATCTTCCATACGGAGCAGTACGTTGGCTAATACCGCGCAGTTTTGAACCATTAAGGCTATGCGGATCTATACCAGAAACATTTGCAAAATTGAAAAATATAAAACAGCAAAACACGCTTGAAACAATAAAAACAAAGGTCAAACCTTACGTATTACAATAGTATCGAGTGGGTACTTTAAAACCAATAACCTAAATAATGAATTAAGTATCTACATTTTTTAACAAAGATGAAGATTGGTGTATTTCCTAATACACACTACAATACAACAACAAATACATTGCATTAGCGAACTAATTTTTTCAATTAAACTTTACCTGTTACAGATAAACTCAAAATAATGACTAATAAATAATCATTATACATCGGCTCTACGATTATTCAACCTATACACTTAGGTACGTATCATCGGTGTTGCTGCAGTCACCTTCGTGTAGGTTAGTGGTAGCCTAAAACCAGGAGCTCAGGTTCAACATCCGGCAAGGGAGTTACAACAACAATTTTTATTCATTAATTTGAGGTTATCGGTATAGTGGGTAAAGTTAATTTAAAAAATTAGTTCACCAATGCATTGAATTTAACTTATAAAAATTCAAAGTGTTGCCATTCCTGAGAAACCCACTGCCGAAAAATTTTCAAATTATCAGTATTAGTTAGTACGAGTCAGATAGTTGGCGGTGATAGAACGAGAAAAGGAAGCGAAGAACTAAAGAACTGACAACGTGTTTATGTAGTGGTGTGTTGATTATGTAAATATTAGTAAGAGTATTGATTAGACAGCAAATACTTAAATAAACGTTGTAAAAGCGTGAGAAGGAGTTTGAATACGTGACATTTGGTGCCAGAAGTGGGATTAACGAAAGACTGAAAAGAATTCGAGAAGAAAAATTTCGAAGAATTCCATCGAATGTACCAGTGTTTATCAGCCAATTTTCTAGAAGTTTCCATTGGCTGATGGCAAGTGATGTATCGTTAGATAGTTCTCGAAGAGAGCAGAAATAATCTGACGTCATTGAAGACAGATGAAATGAAAGAAGAAATTGAAAGGCTAAGACTACCCTCCATTGCTAGAAGTTAAAATTTCGGTACAAGACCATCAAAAATTACACCTTCAACTTCTGATGGACAGATCTCGTGATCTGTTTGTTCGAAGTAGTTTGGAGCAGGGGTAGAGGCAAATTCCGGTCAAAAAAAAAAACGGTCAAGTAACCATCTCAACAAGCACCAAGTCAAACAATTGGAAGAACCCTGTGACCGTTTTCAACATGTCTTCGCCCTGTCAGATCAAGACCAATTTGACAGGACTAACTTAACATACTACCGCATTAACATAGGAGCAAGTCCCATCAAACAACTATCTAGAAGAGTTCCTTGGGCGAAGTAAGAGGAAGTCAATAAACTCATAAAGACATGCATAAGCAAGGGATAATACAACCATCTCAAAGGTCTTGGGCATTCCCTATAGAGCTGATACATAAAAAAGAATGGTTCCACGAGATTTTGTGTGGACTATAGGAAATTGTCTGACGTAACACTGAAGGACAGCTACCCATCTGGAGCTAAACAATTATCTACTCTTGATTTGAAAAGGGGATACGGACAAGTGGATATGCATCCGCATGTTAAGGAGAAATGTGCCTCTACAACGGGAAATGACAGAAAATGAAGTTTCATTCCATTGAACACCTGAATGCAAAGAAGTAATTTAGCATCTGAAGATTACACTCTCTGGGGCCCCAATCTTGATGTACCTACAGTTCAGCGAACCTTTCGTTGTATACGCCGTTGGTGGTATTATGGAACTTGATGGTGAGTTATCCCAAGTACAAGATGGGAAGGAACAGGTCATCGAGTACTTTAGTAGCACATTCTCGAAATCAGAACGTAATAATTGTCTCACCCGTCAAGAGCTACTGGCTGTGATTAAAACCCTCGAACATTTCCGCAAGTACCTTCATGGACGGAACATTCTCTTATGAACGGATCACGCCTCCCCCTAAAGTGGCTACTGCTATTCAAGGACCTAGAAGGACACATTGCACTATGGTTACAACGGCTTCAAGAATACTAGTCTGAAATCGAGCATAGCCCAGGCAAACAACACGGTAACGCAGATGCACTATCCCGGAGACCTTGCTTGGAAAACTGCAAACATTATCCATCTGCGGAGAAAAAGGAAGAACTGGCAGCTATATGTTGTAATCTAGCCAACATTCAGCCTGAAGGATCCTGGGGAGATAAGGCATTAATCGAAGATTAGACGAAGGACAAGGAAGATGGAAAGAAATCGGAAACTCCAGACCATCGTGGGCAAATGTAAGCCACCTAAGTTAAACAACGAACAGTTATTGGGCACAGTGGACTTCCCTTAAAATAGACCACGGGTTCTGAAAAGAATGTGGGGAAGTCCGAATGGAACCAGAAACAAGCTCCAAGTGGTACTACTTTAGAATAAAAAAAAAAGTTTTAGAAGCGGTGCATGGCGAAGAATATTTCGGAATTACGAAGACTCTAGGGAAGGTATGCGACCGATTTTATTGGCCACGACGTAAAGGACTGGTACAGGAAATGCCCGACATGCACCGCCAGTGAGGGACCGAAGGAAAGGAGTCGTGGACGAATGCAGCAGTACAACGTGGGAGAGCCATTTGACAGAATCGCAGTCTACGTTGCAGGACCATTCCCAGTGACGGATTTCGGTAACCGATACACCTTGGTAGTCTTGGATTACTTTAGCAAATAGCCCGAAACGTATGCGATACCGAACCAGGAAGCACAGACCGTTGCTGAGAAGCTTGTCAATGGTTGGATTAGCCGATATGCCAGGTAGGAATTTCGAATCGGCTTTGTTCAAGAACATTGCTGAACTAATGGGCATTACTAAAACGAGATCTAAGCCCTTACATCCACAGTCAGATGGAAAGATTGAACGATTTAACGCTACTCTAGAGACCAATTTAAGAAATGTCGTGAAGGAACACCAAACTGACACATATCACTATTCCTCCTGGCTTATAGATCCGTCATCCATGAGACAGCTGGAAGAACACCAGCCAGCATTTTTTCGGGAAAGAGCTCAGGTTGCCAGTGGACATGATGTTTAGTAGTTCTGAAGACCCTCTTGTACTTACCGACGAGTACGTGGACGAACTACGAAAACGACTAGAAGCCATCCACAACGCTGTGCATACGAATCTACGATTGGAAGGTGACCGCATGAAGACCAGATACGATCGACACAAGATACGAGCCAATTCTGTTGGGTTTAATGAAGGCGGCAAAGTATGGCTACATAATCTATCAAGGCGGAAGAGATAGGCTTGGGATGGTCCGTTACTCGACACATCAACGTTGTTTATCAAATTCAGAAGGGACCTGGGGGAAAAATGAGGATCGTCTACCTTGACCGGCTTGCTCCCTACAGAGGTAACATCAGTGAATCCGTTTTAAGAGGGCAGTGTCACATGTATGTATAAAGGCAACCCAATATACACATTGTGAAAGAAGACCAGGTTTCTAGAAGATATATACTGGAACATTCTAGAACGGCTAATCTCTATAAATAGTTGTTGCGAGATCGAGTGTAGTCAATACGAGTCAGAGAGTTCGATGTGATAGAAAGAGACGAAGAAGAAAAGAAGCGAGAAAGTGTTTATGAGTGGTGTATTGATAAATAAATAATAATAAAAGTGTTAACTAGACGGCAAATACTTAAACAAAAGTTGTAAAAGCGTGAGAAGAGTTTGAATATGTGACAGTATTTTAAATAATTTGATTTATTTTAGAATTTCACTTTAACTCTTTAAAGTTTAATATGCTTAATGCTTAAAACCGTTTATTATTGAATATATGGTAGACAGTATTTCAATTTTGATAAAATATCTGTAACTGAATTCAGGCACTGCGTCTGTGTATAAACTTATTGCGTAGTACAATACAAGCTGTAATTTTTTTTAAAAATAAGTAACAAAACCGACTAGGTCGCTACATAACAAACAGCCAATTACAGATAGGTAATAATACCAAACAATTAATTAAAAGCAGTTTTTTTAATAATAAAATTTCAAAATAAGATTCAGTGAATCCTTTCTCGTTTTCTTAAAGCTCAGTTTAGAATCAAGGTCGGAATGAATGTTGGAAAATTGATCCGATTCTGATACGACCATCTAATCAGGTTAGATTTTGGTTTTATTGTAAGGACCGCAATAATGAAAACTTTACTTCCTTGGAATACACTATATCACTGTCGGATTAATATGGTGATTCAGATGCGTGTGCCGGACTCCATCTTGCTGAAAACTTTTAGTCGGGTATAATTCAACTACGAAGTATTTAAATACTGCAATATGCCTATCTATTTTGATTTGGTTAATAAATTACCTTTTATTTTTAAGATGACATAAATTAAATCTACTCAAAACAATAATTTTCAATTTCTTTTTAAACCTGATCACAACATGTGATAAATCTCTAGTTAATACGATTTTCTTCCAAGTCAATGACATTTAATCTAGATCAATCGATTTTACGAAGTTGTTCTGCTCGTGCAATTCTGTTTGTATATGTAACTATATGTAATACGAAATGATATATGTATAACTGAACAGTTAATCAGTTGAACAGCCAAATGTTACGGTCATATATAGCAGCTATTCGTAGGCATAAGATCGATGGTATCATCATTCTTCCAATTGCCTAACGTTAGATGAACTAATCGAAGATATGGGAGTTTTATTTTGACTTTGCTTGAGTAATTTTTGTTTTTTTTTTTCTTGGCATTTGCTACACCTTTACGTAAAATAGTATAAAACGGACGCTACACATGACACGACCATAGCACAGGTTTAATTTTTTCTTTTTGGTAGTACGTTAAGATGTCCCCGAAGAAAGCTTCAGAAGGCCATAATATTCTCTTGTTGTCAGTTAAGGGTCAATGGTAGACGATTTTTAATTGAATTTAATGAACTGACTGTAACGTAACCTAAAATAATGCATACTAAAGAGTAAATATACAAAAACTTTTAGGTGTTTTGATTAAAAGAGGCGTTGATTATATTAAGGGCACGAAAATGCATGATTAATAAATTTTACCAATTTTAACTACAATCCATTTTAAAAAGTGGCAGACTGGAACATTCTAAATGTTTGGACAGAAAACCATTGCGCAAAAGTGAATAATAAAAAAGGACATACCAAGAATTTCATTTTTAACTGAACTCATCATCAGTTAGCTTTTCCTATTTTACGATTTATTACTAAGCTATTTTTTGACTGTAATACTGTAACTATATTACTTTTTAAATGAATGCTCTCAACAAAAAGTTTTTTTTTTATTGTAACACTGTTGCGGCTTCAAATAATATTTGTACATATATATTCAATTTTGTTAGTGTTTATAATTTTTGTAAATATTCAATTTTGTTCGTATTTTTAGTTAGTCAACACTTTGTATTTTATTCTAGTTGTAGTCAATTTTAATGTATTTATTTCTGTAGGTATAGATAAATATTAGTTTCTTAGAATAGGTAATGCAGCAATTTTAACGAAGAGATCGGTCCAGGTAGGTCTCACAAAACCATTCATTAATGGAAAACCCAAGTCCGTCGCTACGTCATCACTTCGGAATGTGCAGATAATACCTTAGGGGTACGTAGCGACGGCGAAGGGGTAATGTGCACGATAGGCGTTGCCTATTTTGTGCCAACGTTATTTAAACAACGACAATTCAAATTTTTAGTATTCGAAAATCAACATTCAAGCTTTAACATTCAAATCAATTCACATTCAACAACAATTCAATTATCAACCAAGATTCAATATACAATAAAATAGTAAGTGTACATAGTGTATTATATTGTACAAAATAAACCAAACAAACCAAAAAAGTGATTTATTCATCAACAAAATCCGAAAGAATATATGGGGCAGTGAGCGAATACTGCAACCACCGAACAAACACTATCACTGTTGCCGTAATTTTGATAATTTCTCGTTTTGAGTAAAAATAAACAACTCAATAACATTTAACTATACGTTGGCAATAATTACTTAATGTAATGGGTAAACATGGAAGTAAATTCCTTGGGTCTTTATTAACTAACTATAGTCTGACTGGTTTCAAGATAGACCAGACGTGAACGCATCACCTAGTAGTAGATGATGGACTACGCAGTCCTTATTGGAAAATTACTGGAAATCCAGAATCTCAAGCAGTTACTATATCCATCTTATTTTTACATTAGTTTCTTCTAAAGCTCACTCAAGAAGGTTAAAACAATGTTGTTAAGTAATCTCTACATAAAAAGTACAATAAAACCACAATTTTGTGCATCTATCATTTTTTTTTTCAGTTTTACAAATACCTCATACCATTATTAATGCAAGATCGAAAAGTTTACGTTCCAAGATATATGCAGGAAACTGAAAAAGGACACACGGCACGAGTAATAGTTTCTTGGAATAAAATAACTTTTACCTTTTCAGTGCTCCCCAACCGATATCAGTCCGTTGAAATTATTTTTTTTATCTCATAACAAAGTATATGAAGTATCTATAGAACAAAAAACAGCTAGAGAATATTAAAATGGAGTTGTTGATTGTTTCACAAGTAAAGTTTGCTGAGGAGCGACTCAAGTCGACTTAAATAATTTAGTAAGAAGAAACTAGGTACTAAAATTTAAACAGGACCAATTAGAGAATATTCTCATTCGAACTAAGAATCACGCAGGGTGTGAATACTTTAAGAAAGAAAAAATTACACACAGGCAAATGGAGAGGCTCCCCTCTTTTAAAATATGCTATTATTCACGCCATTAATCAAAGTGTTAACAAAGAAAACAAGAAAATAAACGCGAAAAATTATTTGATATAAAACTCACCTGATTACTCCTACGTAGTTTATTTCTGCATGGAGCGAGCATCCTGGAAACAAAACATGAACGTTAGAATGTACCAAAAGCGAGCCACTAACTCAGTTTCTTAATTCTCTAATAACTGTAAGCAAGTATTATGATCACAATGCCTCATAAGGTAAGGTAAAGTATTCAGTAAAATACCTACATAATTCCTTTTCACTGCTGTAGTCAACTTAAAGAGTTGGTGGTCATTTAACGGAAACAACTTTTTCCACGAAGCATAGGAAATGTCAACACATTTAGATGTGGTTTTATGAGAATAGGCACGAAAAATTAAGGTGACTGAGAGTTACATAACATTTATCTACGCAATTGCAAAATACATGTTAAATTAACACAAAACTTCTGTTCACACGTATGGTTAACTATTTGTTGCTGTTGGAATGTTGGAATTATTATTTCAGCAATCTTCGTAAGTGAAAGGACTTGACATACTCGGAATTAGTGACCGTCCTGCTTGTTTGAATTAGCGTAAAGGTCCGTTTTATGCTAAAAAATGTAAGCAGCAATAGATCATTCAAAAAAATCTGTGCGTGTTTTCACGCTAAAACACGTACACATGTATGAACCTGTGAATTTGATCCAATTAAAGAGAAAATGTCATTTTTTGGAAGTTCATCATCTTAAAAGAAATATGTATAAAAATTAATACAATTCTATAATAACTGGGAAATTGCTTACTGTTTTTGACACATGACAAGAAACTACTGTTTTTGTAAGAGAACCTTATACACTTTACTAGAAAGCATAGGAATTTTTACTGTGCTAGCATGATGAAAAGAAGTGGCTGATTTTTGGTATCTAGGACGAGTTTATGATGATAGTGATTATGATGATGATGATGATTATAATGGCCGTGGTAATTTCTTCATTGTCAGTCAAAAATAACCAGATTATGAGACAGCATGGTAATTTTTCTTAGATTTTTTTCTCGGTGTACATTTAATTTCTAAATAATTACCTGGACATTTCAGCCGTTTTGAACGTATATTAACATCAAATAATAAATTGTAACAGCCGACATGAAACTAAAAATGACAATTTTCAATTCTGCTTTTGAAGATAAAGAATTACAATCAAGTTGGGAACAAAACCACATTTTCTATAATGAACACCGACGTGTTACCTTTAGGTACACGCCTATCTCGAAAAAGGCTTGTACCAGAAGGCGGACGTCACTGTTGGGTATTATACGTACTGACGATGAGGTGCTAACAATTAGCCCATATATTAAGTTATGCAACTCGCCTATAACGAGCACCGGATATTACAGGAAGCATATGGATGTCTGGAGATAGAACCATCCGAAGCATTTTACATACCATCTTGAGCAATTAAACATTGTCTAACGCGCCTGTTGTGTAGTTTGTAATCTTGAACATGTTACAAGGGTTGAAAATTAAAAAAAACTAGCTTAACCTAACCTAACCAACCATTACCTTAGTGACGCAATCTAACATAGGTGTAGTATTAGACAAACACATCGCTAGGCAAAGATTGCAACATTCAGCTGGTTTGGATATTGACTTAGAATCTTGCCACATCTAAAGATTAACTAGGTAAACCTAAGAGCCACGGATTACTGACTATCATCACATGGATGAGCCATAATAGCGAAGTGTTATTAAAAGTTTGAATCTCAGAACTTCAGATAGAAGTTCCCGTGTTAAATTCTTTGCATATCACACACATATGTTAGATTAAACCACATTTTCAATTAATAGAAAATGTTATACAGTTTTTATTCTATTAAACTACAAATGAGATTTAGGATTCCGGATATGCATACCACCAATTTGTTTGTTACCTGACGTGACATCTTCAGAGCTCTTTCAAAATGTTATATTAACCGAAACAGAATTTCTGCAATAAAAATTTAAAGAACGCTTTTCTTGTGACCTACGTGCGCACCAAACCCAAAATCTGGGGCGTCTGAAATCATTAATGCTTAACATACACATTCAGCAACTAATAAATTTTATTTTTAAATTATAATTCGTTTTATGTTAAGGGGTGCGTTTTTAAACTTTTGTGTACAACGGCATTTATACCCTACAGTTAATTTAGTAAAAACTTTAATTCCATAATTATTAACTTTCTACTCTACAAGGGTAAAAAGCGCGCGTTATTTAATAAGAACTGTACATAAAAACTAATCAGATGTTAAAATCAAGAACTGGAATAAAATCTAAACTAATGTTTCAATATTTATTTGGTGACTTTACAATACCTCGAACCTCTTCTGTTTTCACAAAACGTCTAAAGAACAACTTCTGAAATATTTCACCACCACAGAAATTCTATCATGGAGAGCATTAAGTTCTTGGCCAGTAATTTACCGAAACTACTAAATGTAGATCGCGATTTCAAGCTTATTATTTCTCAGTAGTTTCAATAAATCATGGACCAAACCGAGATTTCCTCCTTTTGACAAGTACTTAGCTTTATACCTTTGTAAGGTACTTATCAAACATTTGAAATACTATAATCAGTAAATTGCAATATACGGTCAACAGGTCAACACCTAACCTAACTTAATCTTAAGATTGCACCTCCTCTGAATAATCCCAACGTTTATTTCTAATTTTATTTGATTTCAGATTTATACATAGATTATTTCATTATTAAAAAGTTTACTGTAAGGAAAACGCAAGCTACGACAGCTACCCTTCTTTTAGGATCAACAATGTCATTTCCTTGGCCGTAACATTCATATTGAGGACATCAAATTGTTTTCCATAGTCTTGCGCGTAAGCACGCTAAACCAGTTGATACTATCAGTAATTGATGTGCCACCATATCAAAAGCGTAGTAAATGATATCTGATACTGTCCTTACCCAACTATAAAAACGTTTTAAGAAATCAAAACAAGGTACACTGTTTGTCAATCCATGTGTTTAAACGGAAAATCAGCAACGTATTTTACTGACGAACATAGGCTGATTCCAGAGCTATGAATAGATGTTTTCAATCCAAGGCTTAAACGAATCACATCGTTTGATCGTATACATTTACAGTTGCACCTGCATATTATGGAACAGTTGCGATGCAATAAGTCGTTTTCCCGCTTTGAAATTGGTTATTCGAAATCGAAACAGTCAATAGGAATCTGGAATAGCTTCTATTTTCTCTCGTTTATTGCAAAGCTGTCGATCTAAAAATAAAGCGATAAAAGTTATTTTCAGTAAATTCCAATTAAACCCGGCTCGAGTTTCAGGCGTGCGTAAAGAGACTGAAAGTCAATTATATTCTGTGTTAACGTATGCTAATTCCATAAGTGCTTTAGTAATACCACATAGAAAGTGTTTTTAAGTACAAATGTATGTACACTTTTATTAAATGCGTATTTGGATAGAAATGGAAATACTCTTTCAGAAAAAGTAACAGTTACATAAATAAAAGTAGGCATCACACAAGTATTTCAAGTACTGAAACAAATACCGCAACTGAAAACAAATTATAAAGTTATAAACAACTTGGTATACATCCTTAAGTATATTTTAAGAACTGAATAATAATCCTCTGTTATTTATTTTCATTTCTATTTTATTACATTTTGACAATGAAACGGCCTTTATTCATTTTGCTAGGGCGCTGAACAATTATCCGTGCCGCTCTACGGTGACATTGTTTGCTTAACGTTTAACTGATGCTAAATTCACAGGAATTAGAGCTGAAAGCGTACCTTTTGTTTGAGGAATGAACAGACCGGAACATAAAGATTGCAGCTGGAAATGCACGAGATTCGTAAACGGCTTGATAATGGGTTCTCGACAAAAGTACTCACTGAGCGAATTTCGTCACAAAAGTCACTTTTAAAATTTCCTTTAAAAAAGCTTGGGAGATTCCAAACCATTTCGACTGCAAACGTATGAATTTGGATTATTATAGGTCTAGCTAAAATTAGGATTACTATATATAAACCAGGCCTCTTAGCTATTATTTTAAAAAATGGGATTACTCAAAGCGGCCTTAACATATAAAACCATCTACAAAGGTTGCAATATAGAATCTTCATCTTGATTTTAATTACGGTGATTTGAAATTTAAAAACGAAGCTACAAAGTTTAACATTAAGTAATCATTTAGAATATGCAAAATAGTATTTTAACAAATATGATAGGGACAGATGATAATTTCATTAGAAAAAGATTAAAGAAAACAGTTAAAAGAAAATAACAAAACTAAGTAATGTTACGCATTGGGCAAAAAGTGATCTTGTTTCAGTTAGACTACATCAAAACAGCATAGATGTAAAATAATAACGTAAGCAATACGTAGAACTCTCTAAAGCATGTATAAGTACGAATTAAAAATAAAGTGAAATTTCAGCATAAAATCGCATACACTGACACTTAAACAGTGTATGTGTTAGGGCCTCTCTTTCTGAGAGAGAGCGTGGAATTTTCTCCAAAACAGACCATAAGTAAAATTAACTGTTCAGACAATTACTTTTCTTTCTTATTATTGTCGAACTAGAAAAAAAAAATAAACGTAAGCATGCTCTTATCTTTTGGATTGTAGTCCTATATTGAAAAAACTATTAGCAATGAAGCATGTAAATGTAAACTACGAGACAGTAACTATTTGTAAATTGTTGAAAAATAAATCGTAATCAATTGGCAGTAAATAAAATTAGTTCAAGGATGGTTGCTGATTCAAATAAGTAGTATTGTTTATTACGGCTACATATTCCGTTTCGTAATAGCTGTACTTCAAGCGAAGCATTTATTAACACGATGTTTTGTCTACTTCTTTTATTTGAAATAGAATTCATCACCACAAGTCTTCAAATTTTAAATAGATCTGATTATTTGTACGACCTAATACATTTTAAAAGAGTGAATGCATAATTTGCTTTGAACTCAGAAAGACGAACTTCGATTAAAGTGTAACCAGTATTAAATTCCATCATACAAGTTCCATGGAGTACAGCTCCTTTTTACCTACTCCTACTTCTTTCATCATCCACAATTTTGTTTTATATTTGAGATCACAAAATAGAAAAAAAAATACTTTCAAACAAAAATTAAATCGATGAATAAAGAAACCGAAGAGCGAAAAATTAAATTAAAACAGTAAGTATCTAATTTTGAGTTGGCACCAAACAAACAAGCAAATTAAGGGTCTATCAACAGTATGGGGTCGCTCTCAATCCATTCTCAGTCCTCAATCAGTAAACCCTCTCACATTCATATTACTGTTCTAGTTTCAACCGTTAGTTGATGCAAATTGTCGATTATATATCCACAAAATCTATAATGCTATCTTGGACGAAGGTTATGAAAAAGCCCAAAAATAAAAGAAAACCGAAAAGAAGCGTATGGGTTTATGGGTGCATTCATATTGCAAATAGGAAACAGAAGAAAAACATTACAATACGCTCCGGTATTACTATTTAATAAACCACGAAGAAAAATTCTTCATCAACATCATAAGGTCCTAAGACTGGTTGGACACACACCTTCACTCTTTCCTATCCTGAGCTAATCTTCGCATTTCCCTAGAACTAAAACAACCCATATCCTTAAATATTTACGAACAGTAATCTAATCTAGGTCTACCTCTATCCCTCCTAACTTCAGTTTCTGCCTCTAAGATGTCTTTGACTAGACCTTCATGCCTTAACCCCTATTGCACTTATTGATAACATCCCCCGAGGTGGTCCCCACCCGAGCATCCGAATGGGGGACTAGTTTACGTCCGGAGTGCTTTACCCCAGAGGACGCCATCATTTAATTTTTAACATACGTTTTACTCGGAATCATAATGTGGTGGTTTCCCGTTGCCTTCCACATCGCAGTATTGTGCATCAGAGTGACATATCGATCCTCGTGATATCTGCCACCTTAAGTACTGAAAGAGCTGCTGCCCTCTTTCAGGGACTTGTCTTAGTCTGGTTTCTCTTTATGAACCCCTCCATTATGGTTGAACCTATGGTCCGGCTCCCTAAATCATCGAAACTCGCAAGCCAATCCACCCACTCTGGTTTGTACAAAAGTTTCGTCAAGGTTCAAGTCTCGTCGGATCAGTATGTACCTCTTTTATTTTAGAATAAATATGTATATACCTATAGAAAGTTAGCGTGGTAGAATTCAGTAAGTGAACAATCAATCATCTCCTATTGTTCTACCTTTAGGGGTGCAATTATTTTTTTCAATTTAGATGGAACCTACTTCGAGATATAGGGATACATGAAACACTTATCAAAATCGAACTACTCTCTAAAAACATACGTGGTTTTTCGTCGGCTAAAAATGTAATTAAAACTAAATTCCTTTATAGGCACCACTCCAACGCTCATACTCAAGAAATTAAAGTTTATTTAGCATAATTAATCACTATTATTATTGAATTATTAATATAATTTCTAAATATAATATTGGGACTAGTTCCCGATTATTTAATATGAATTATTACTACAACGACGATAGAAATTCAAAGGAATTTATAGTTCAAGTTAATCCTACGCTATTTTTAATTAGAAGTCTGATGTGAACTAGAATACTTTTCAAGGCTGTCTATTATTAAATCCACCATCCGATTAAGGAGAAGTGTTTTATAATTAGTATGCATTTAACGATTTTACCAGAATCGCTAACAAAACATAATTTATTATAGGATGATCCACTGTTATTTTCGAACAAAACACAATTGCTGACATTTTAATCCAATCATCGCCTAATTCATCATACCTACGTGACTTCGCAGAAATCAACAAAGTAAGTTGAAATTTTTATAGTTACATGAACAGATTTTTTTAATATTCAGAAACAGATGACAAAACAAGTGACTAATTCAAACAACAAGGACAGTTACGGGCGATAATTTTAGATTGAAAACGAAAGAGAAATAACTTTCAGTTATTCGAATGAAATGAAAAATTTTCACTCTTTGATTGCTTTTATAATCTTTCAGTTTTTATTCATCGTACTATACCAAGTCTTAGATATTCTTTTCAGTAATTTTTTTATATGAAAAATGGAAATTGTAACAATTGTACGTAGGATTACATATGTAGCGATTATTATTTTACTAATTTTAAGATTTTTAAAGGTGTATGTTTGGAGCAAGGCGCTATACGGGTGCGAAACATTGACAGTGGGCGCGGCGGAAAAGAAAAGGTTAGAAACTTCTGAAATGTGGTTGTTATAGGATAACGTGGGTAGAAAAGGTTATAAATGAAGAGGTATTAGAATGAATAGGAGAACAGAGGACTCTATGGAAGTCAATAAGAAATAGGCGAGATAGGTTGGTAGGACACCTTCTTAGACATGATGGTCTAGTCAGAGACATTAGAGGCAGAAACGGGAGTTAGGAGGGGTAGAGGTAGACCTAGGTTAGATTACTGTTCGCAAATAGTTAAGGATGTGGGCTGTTCTAATTTTGGGGAAATGCGAAGATTAGCTCAGGATAGGAAAGAGTGGAGTGTCCAACCAGTCTTAGGACTGATGACCTTATGATGATGATGATCATGAATTGAAATTATCAAGCATTATCAACTGACAATTAAGGCGAAACAATTGTCGCTGAAAAATTCAAGAGAAAGAGGGCTTTTAAGTTAGTCAGTGGTGAAGTGGCAGTCGGCGGGTAAGGAGGTGTAAAGCGTCTTAAGGGCGTTTGGTTACTCTGGTGAGAGAGTAAGGTGCCGTAAGTGCAGTGGTTACTCTGGTGAGAGAGTTACGTACCGTAAGGGCAGTGGTTACTCTGGTGAGAGAATAAGGTGCCGTAAGGGCAGTTAATATTTGATAATATTGAGAAAGTTGGTTATTGTGCACATATTATGTATTTTAAGTGTTCTTGTTGTTATTGTTGAAATGTGAGGCCTGTAGAAGTGCAAGGCAAACGGCCGACGGGTCGGATGTGCCTTTAGGTGGAGTGTAAATCCTGTGCGTCAGGTAGTCCACTGCAGATCTAGCTAGATATGCCTGGAGTGGCAGTGCACCTGTGGGTGACGTGTTAATCAGAGTAGAAGTCCACTTCTTGACCTGCCGTATACAGCAGTGGCCTGAGTGTCGGGAAAGCTGTGGTGATATCGGCACAAGGGCGTCCGGTGGAGAGAAAAGTCTCTGCACATAGCTTGCCAATGTAAAGATAAGCATTGGGAACGATCTATGCATTAGGCCAATGCATAGAATGCCTGGTTATTTAGCTGGGGCCTAGGTGTGGCAAACACCTATTGTTTCAGGCAGTCTACGATCGTCATCAGGGATTCTTCGTTGGACACAACTACATCACCGAGTTCGACATCGCAAGGGCGGTCCCGACTGGGGCGTCGGCCCGCGTAAGTGTTTAAACTGTCTATCGCATTGTGAGGGTTTTGTTTATTTCCTTACATGTTGTTTTACATTCATTGTCGCATGCCACTTCGCAAGATGTAACTCTCGAGGGGAACCCACTGGTTGCTATGTAAAGCTGGTAGGAGGAAATAGCTGAGGCTATTGGTATATATATACATAAAAGGTGAAAAATATCATCATCCATAATAATAATAATAAAAATCGCTCCTACATATGAGGGAGCACACAAACTTGATGATTTTAATATACTTATGTTATTAATTGTTGTCTCTTTATTATGAGTTGTGTCAGCCTATAAAAAAATCCACCCTGATAGAGGAAGGGGTGAAGGTGCAATTCCAGTCGATTCAGATAATAAACCAACTAGAAAGTTCGGTTCATATAGTTCAAGCTCGTAAATGAGCAGCCGAACTCGATCTTTTTCAGCTTATACACACCCGTAGTATATAAATATTTATAGTATTATGATGGGAGCACCCAGTCAAACTGTAACGTTATTGCGCCCCTGGTCATATGAATACCAATAATGAAGACAACCTTTCATAAATTAAATTACTTTACTTGCAGACATAAATAGGATCTTTTATTTAAGAGATTGAAATGTAAAGAGCTTATGGGAAACAAATGAAATTAACATTTGCTGTATTATAATCAACAGTACGTATATAGACATAAATAAAATCGAAACATAACTAAATAAAAATGTTTAATCCTATAATTCGTACATTTTTATTTTCGAGAGGAATTACTCCCATCATCATTTTTGACATTTTCTTTTCCATATTTATACATAACAATGCAGCAGAATTGCAATGGTATCAACCGTGTACCTTTTCATATGTTAATTATTAACAATTTTGGTAGTAGTACATTACTTTTTAACGAATTAAATGTTGGTTCTTTGTGAAGCATTTTTGATTTAATCAAAGCAAACCATCGACGTTTTCTATAAGTAGATAAACACCCCTATAATAGTAGAATGAAGATTCGGGCTACAGGGCCGTCGCTGTCGAGACTTCGATATCTACGTTCACGTTGTCAACGCAGCACTACCACTGAAGATGTCTTCCGCAGTAGCTGACGAAACGTCTGGACAGAATAGTTCACATAAACCACGGCCATGTAGCCCTAATCTTCATTCTACTATGGATTACGACCGTGAAAGCCTTTGTTCTTAAATTACCCATATAATATTTTCGTGCCTAATACTATATCCCGTAATTATTAGAAGTAACTCCCACCATTATTGAAAAAATAAAAAAGAAGTGTGCTAAATTATGCTAGGTAATGCTCTGATGTGCTACTTCGCAAAGTTCGTAATCAACAAAAAAAATTGTCGCGCTAATCTTTCAGGGCTCGGTTAGATTACGTGACTATATGTTAGATTATATTATAAAAAGTTTTAAACATGAATTTACATCAAAAATACCAGAGCTATCATTTTTTGAATAAATTGTATTAATGTGCCCGTTTTTTTTGTTGATAACGAATTTTGCAAAATTTAGAGCATTTATACTGGCACAATTCACAATAATTTTTCTCCTATTTTCGTTTTTAAAAATCACAGGTCTAAATGACCTTCGAAAAATGCTCAAAAGGCCGAAACTATTGTATATACTCTATATTCTGTAAATTAGTAAAGAAAGCATCACAACTGTGTTTTGTATTTGATTGATAAGTATTATTATATGTCACATCATAGAATTTAGATTATTTTAGACCTTAGTACAAATTATGGTGATAAAAATTAACACCACAGGAGATAATAAGTATAGGTATTTACCTGGTACTGATTATAATTTTTCAATAACTTCAAAATAATAACACCTTATTATTGTTTTTCATTTTATTAAACGAAAACAGAATGTATTAAAGTACAATGCTATGTTCTTTAAGAACAAAATTTAACTGGAGCTGTGAATACTACTACAACAATTGAATGCCATAAGAAACAAATGACAGCAACTGTCTAACGTAAGAGATGCTTTATTACCGATGCACTTGATTTACAAGAGTATAATAGGCACTGCTTCCTTTCAGATAAATCACAGTCAGCTTCGCTCTAGGTTTTGTCATCTTTTTACGCAAAACAAACGTGGTGAAAATCTATTTATCCGTTACCGTTGTTTTGTTCCTGGCAAACAGGTTTCCGGTTTTTTGCCGAGATTCTGTTTGAAATCGATTAGTTCTAATACCGCACGTCTTTATTTGATGGACGTTACATCGAACCAAATGGCAGTAACATCAACAACTTAGTAGCAAAAAGCGTTTTAATTGCAATTACCATTCAAACTGTTACACCTCAAGACATAATTTATACACCAACCGAATGTTGTAGATAGTAACCTAGCCTAACCTGTTTTTATATACCTACAGAGCTTTTTACAATCTTAATATTATCATAAGTAATGACATTTTATTCCATTTAATTGATGGATATTACTTCTTCAGCATTTGTAACTGTGGTAGAATTATCATCCATGAAAAGTACCTATGTTGTAGACAACTAAAAAATTCTAAGGAGCCGATTGAATGCATTACCAATCAACTTAAAAAAGAAAAGGACTGTATTTCTTTGGGATTTTAATAATTCCTTCTTTATCGGATAGGTCATATCTCAAACTGTTGGAACATACGTAATCCTAAAATGTAGCATCGTACTACAGATGGCGTTTACCGCGCCATTTGTGGTATTTTCTAAAACGCGCTGTTAATACAGCAGGTAAAAGTTGGTCTGTGTTCTGTCGGAGCTGTCTGCGACTCGCTGATGAGATCCAAAATGATCGAAATCGCGATCCGCGTCTGGCAGTTTCGAGAGAATACAGACCACTTCGAATTATTTAATTCGATTATGGTAACGTGCCTATCACGTTGAGGTTAGCTACGCCGGGATTAGTTTCAGCAAGTAGATATCCATATATTTAAATGGACCTTGTTGAAGCATACGTAACCCTAAAATGTAGCATCGTACCACAGATGGCGTTTACCGCGCCATTTGTGGTATTTTCTAAAACGCGCTGTTAAGACAGCACGTAAAAGTTGGTCTGTGTTCTGTCGGAGCTGTCTGCGACGCGCTGATGAGATCCAAAAATATCGAAACCGCGATCCGCGTCTGGCAGTTTCGACAGAATACAGACCACTTCGAATTATTTTAATAGACATAATAGTTATTGTTAAGTTGGTTTTGATACTTCAATTCAATTCAATTTAAATCTTTTGAGGAGTGTTACGCATTATTCAAAATATTTTGACTTCTGTTAGTTAAGGACAATTTTCAGAGAAGCACTTGGAAAAATATACGTACCAAATAATGCATTTTCGATTGTGCGACATAAAAAGAGTAAATGCTCAAGGAAGTGTAATTTCTATGTTTCATGGCAATTGAGAACGTATTTTTCAATTTGTAGGCGTGGCGTATCGACTTTTTTTTAAGTATGATAAGATTATCCTAACTGTGATGCAGTTAGCTAATACATGTAAGCAATTGCAAGTCAGCAAAGGTTATCTATGAAAACGATTTCGTGATTCAATGTGCTGATAAATACTGTTGTGGTAATTTAGAAAGAATCTCTTTTTATAATTTTAACAGATGATAAACTTCATTGCAGTTTAGGATAAGTAATAGTCTAAATACAAGTGAAATGTTTTTATTTTATTAAAGGTAATTAAAGGTAATACATTACTTGCTCATACAAATTATATTTCTACTTAAATTGAGGAACCATTTCAATAAACGTAATTAGTATTGTAATTGTGTAATTGCTTAACCTATGCATATGCATATACGTGATAAGCAGGTGAAACAAATTAAGAAGTAACATTAAGGTTCTTGGTCTGTAATTTATCCAAACTACCAGATCGCGATTTTAGTACTAGTTCTCATCAGCACACCGTATACAATTACGATAAATCACCGACCAAACACAAGCTGTCCCGAAAAGCCGAATTAGTGGAGGTATATGACAGCATATCGCCATCTACCGATATAAAGCGGGACACAGTAGGTAGTATTTCAAACTATTTGAGAAGTGTCACACAAAAGTATCTACACCTGTCAAACTCAGACTGACGCAACCTAAATACATTACGATTTCGATAAATTATTGACCAAGAACTGAATGTTCTTTATTAATTAAGTTTACGTCGTACCAAATCAATATTTTAATTACATTTTCGAAAAAGCCGTGATACGGTAGTTTTACCTCAATATTTCTTCGTTTATTAAAGTTTTATGTAGCATCTCGTCGTCCGTTTGTTATAAATCCCACATATCTCCATATTCTACATGTGTATGTACATGTGGAGTTATACACACGTGAAAATGAAAAACCAGAAGAAAATTACTTGGAAGTTTCATTCACGCGGTCTCGGTTTGCGTACAAAGTGAATGGCTTTTCATTAAATTTTTAATTAAGATCTCTTATTTTAATCATAGTCTAAAGTTTTAAACGAGAATTGCTGAAATACATACCTATATGTGTTTCTGCATTCACTTGATCTATTCCTAAACTAAAGTCCATTATAAAAAAGCTGAATTTTCTCTTGTTTATCGTAAACCGACTGAAATTGCACGTAAAATTTATACCTTATAGTACAAAAAACCTTTACTAAAGTAAAAAATAAACTCATATTAAATATGTACAAAAATTGCTATAGCTATCCCATAAATCCTCACTATAATTTAAAAATGCCTCTTTCTCAAAATTAAGAGAACCTATTCTATAATACTTGCAAGATTCATTACAAGAAAAACATAATAAACTACTTTCATATATTTCAATAACGACTTCCATTGTAGTATTAAATGTCATAACAATTTAAACTGAGAAGTGCTCTATTTCTTATGAATGAATGAAATATACTTTGAATTTTTGTAGGGTTAAATTCAATGCATTAGTGAATTAATTTTTCGAATTCACTTTACCCACTACACATAACCTCAAATTAATACACCACCAATGTCATCCGCAGCTCCTTTTCCATGCCCCGCTTCATGATGGTTCCATGTGACAATGTTTAAACGAGAAAAACATTAGAAGTTAATTTACGATAAACGAAAACCCAAAATGTAGAATGTGTCGATACCATTTTCACATTATTCCTTTAAAATCGGGTATAGGTTAGCCCAAATTATTGGTGGTCCATAGAATAAATATTCTAAGTGTTCAAAAAATTGTGAGAACAGCAATTTGCTGCCATGCTCCACCTAAGAAAAAGGTTGTCTTTTTCCCATATACCTATATTAAAGAATATATTTATCCTGATCTTTTCAGTCTCAACTAGGATAGTGATGCTGAACATGAAAGCGACAGAAATGAAAATGAAACCTATAATCAACGATTAAAAGAAATAAAAAAAAATATTATCAGAGTTCAGAACGATTTGGCTTTTTGACGAAAATTAATAATGATGAGCATACAAAACTTATCAAGAAGCTATGGCATGATCAGAAGCACGACACTGTAAAACCGCAATTTACGAAGAAATTGCATCATTCAAAGAAAATTCTACTAATACCAAAATTATTGACAAGTGTGTATTTAAAATAAAACAATATACTAACATCCAATGCAAGCACGCGGGTTTATGCAAAAAGCAGGCATCGATTACACTGAAATATTCAGTCCGGTTGCAAGATATCAAAAACATTAAGAATAGTATTGGGTGTCGCGTTTCGTAAACAGTTAAATATTAAATAGTTCAATATAAAGATAGATACTAGATTCTAGATACGGATGATACATGAAACAATTGCAAGGTTATGAAAGACGGGACAACATGCGTATGAAAGCTACTAGTTTCTACGGACTGCGTCAAACGCCGCATTGCTGGAATCAACGTTTGTGACATTTTTAGAAAACATCGGCTTAAAACCACGTACGTCTGATCTGTGTCTCTTCGTAAACATAAAAACCGACAAAAAATTAATTTCTACTCCTATAGATTTAAACTAGAACAAAAGTGGCTTTTTAAATGAATGTACTGAAGTGTACCTTATCGCAACGCCAAATTTGTTATTTCTGCAAACCGCTACAAGACCGGACATTGCGTACGTGATTGATGACATTTTGTCTAGAAGTTTGGATAAACCGACTCAAGCACATTGCACTTTAGTAAAGCGGGTTTTACGATATATGAAAGGAAGAAAGAGTTTTGGATTGTTTTTGGAAGTAATGAATGTCTGCGGATCTTGAGTGATGCTGACTACGAGCGGACATGTCAACTCGATAATCAACATCGGGAGTTCTTTGCATCTTTAATGGGGCAGTGGGTTGTATGGAAGAGCATGCAACAACAATGTTTGGCCCTTTAAAGTATGGAAGTTGAATTTGTTAGTGTCGCAAAAGAGGCTTTATGGGTATCGCGGGTAATAAACGACTTAGGTTCTAAACGTAAAGTGCTAAAAATGTATCGTGGCAATCAAAATGCGATTAAATTGATCAAAAATTTATGAAGATTTCATGATAGATCCAAACACTAAGAGGTATAGATAGTATCATGATTTATTTAAGAAAGATGTAATTTTCAAGATTGATTATGTACCACCTTATCAGCAGTTGGCTGATATTTTTACGAAACCTTTATCGGTTTAAAAATTTGCAACATAACGACATAAATTACTAGTTTACTTAACGTAACATTGTTTGTAATAATTATTGTGGACTACCTGGATTTATGGTTTAAGGAGAATGTTAAAATAATTTCTCATTGTTTCTGTTTGCAATATGCTGGTAGCCTAATCGTAAGTTATAGTCAGAGCAAAGCACTGGCTGAAAAAATCATAAATGTAGCATTTTATCGGTTCGATATTCGTGGAACCGTTTTTCACTCATGTACGTATAAATGTTCATGTTTTTTGTTCAGAAAATAGTTTCATATTCAACTCTTGTTTAAGCTTTATTTACCATTAGACACATCACCAAGCAACTACCAAATTCCACTGTTTTATTTACAACCTTGACAAAATATTTCCTCTTCTCTGTCAGGTTTTAATTGCTTGTAAGATTCTGTCTGCTTGTGAACCACTTTTCCAAGAAATAATTTCATTTAAACTGTATCAACTTTTGTAGTTTAAACCATTTAGCATAATATTTACGTTTGTATTTGGAGTCATATGAGAAATAGCTACAGTCACCGTTTCTTTTAAGTATATCTTTACTATAATCGATGACATTTTACTTTAGACAGATTAATTTTTTTTTAGTTTCAGTAATTTTTTCTCCATTTTTTTTTTAATTCTTGTGACGCCTGACTTTATTTCTATTTGCTGTAATACTGTCAATTTCTCTTCTACATGGTCTCTTTTCAACAATTTCCTCATGATCAGTGGAAGATGTTGGGGGAGTATCTTGATTTAAAGTACTAATAATTTTGAGCTGTTCTTATTTATTCGATCGGTACCTTTCTAAGTTTTCTCTCCACCTACGTCTTAACTCTCTCTCTGCTCCTTAGGTGTTATTTCAATTCAAATGACGACACAAGAAAATGATTATTCAGTGTTTTTATTTCAAATAAAAGACTTCTTAATATTGAATCTTCTTAAATTGTTTAATTAAATTGCTGAAGCTATGAATTTTTTTCAATGGTACGTCAAGATAAAAGGTAGTATATGAGTTTAAAATAAGCATACGTGTTTTAGAAATACTTGAAAATGAACCCATTGACACGGGGTTACCCAAAATTACTCAGGATTCGTAAGAAAAATATGGGTAAATATTCTCACGAGAGGTGTCATACGAGGATCATTCAAATATAAACGAGTCGCAAGTCATTCTTCGAAAATCGCATGAAAAAACTATCTGTTCAGCGGGATGAGAAGAAGGGAACTACGTAGAAAAATAAACACCAAGTGTATTTTATTTTTAAAATAGTAGATAACTTTTTTTGACAAAGGCTCGTTTATATTTGTATGACCCTCGTACCAGCAGTGGCGCTGCAGCTTGTAGTAGTTTATTCGCAACATTCTGTCAACATTTCAATAAGGTTTTGGTTATGCTTAATATTACTACTTTATTCAAATTGCGTTTGTTCTTTTGTTTAGTTAAAATTGAATTTTGTCAAATATTGTTATCGTAAACTTTTCAAGATGTTAAATATACTTAAAAATGTAGGAATGAATTACAAAGATAGAAGAGTGATACTTAGTTTGTATAAAGAGCAACAGGCAGTTATAGAGCTGGGGATGCAACGTAGAGAAGTAAATATTAGGAAGGGAGTCAGGCAGGGATGCACACTGTCACCGCTACTTTTTAATCTATACATCGAAGACGCCATCAACATCATTAAAGACAGTACAACTGTAGGGATAGATGTGCAAGGGCAAAAGATTAGTATGCTTAGATTTGCAGATGATATAGCAGTATTAGCATCTAGCAAGGAGGACCTAGAGATAGCTTTAAATAAAATGGAAGCGGTACTGACAGATCAGTACTGTATGAAAATAAATAAAAGTAAAACTAAAATACTGATATGCAAGGGAAGAAAAAGTAGGGAAAGAGCGAATATAAAGATAGGAGACGAAAAATTAGAAGAAGTGGCTGATTTTAGATACCTAGGAAGTCAGATAAGTGAGGATGGAAGGAGTAGTAGGGATATAAAGCAGAGGATAGCGCAGGGTCGTGTCGCCTTTAATAAAAAGAAGTCACTTCTATGCTCGCGAACGGTTAATTTAGAAATTCGAAAAAGGTTGTTAAAGGTGTATGTTTGGAGCACGGCGTTGTACGGGTGCGAAACATGGACAGTGGGAGCGGCGGAAAAGAAAAGGTTAGAAGCGTTCGAAATGTGGTGTTATAGGCGGATGATGAGGATATCGTGGGTAGAAAAGGTTAGAAATGAAGAGGTATTGGAAAGAATAGGAGAACAGAGGACTCTATGGAAGTCAATAAAAAATAGGCGAGATAGGTTGGTAGGACACCTTCTCAGGCATGAAGGTCTAGTCAGAGACATATTAGAGGCAGAAACAGGAGTTAGGAGGGGTAGAGGTAGGCCTAGATTAGATTACTCTTCGCAAATAGTTAAGGATGTGGGCTGTTCTAGTTTTAGGGAAATGCGAAGTTTAGCACAGGATAGGAAAGAGTGGAGGTACGTGTCCAACCAGTCTTAAGACTGATGACCTTATGATGATGATGATGAAACTTTTCAGTGTATTTCCCCATTTCTAGGAGATGAACCGAGCCACTTCTTTTTTTGTCACTGCCTTCTTACTCCGCACGCTGTGCACATAATTTCAATGGTAGATACTTAATTTTTCCCATAATAACTTGTACCGTTCCAATTGTTTCGAATAATAAGAGAAGACTGCACGCAATGTAAAATTAGCGTTGACGGACATCCACGAGTATGCTATTTCCATATATCTAATACGCCTATATTACTAGTTCCCGCAAGTGTAACGAAGTAAGTGAGGCAACAAACGACTACTTCTGTCTCTTTTTAGATTCTCAACCCGTTGTGCGCAGTCGTCACGAATGTGGGATAAAAGATGTGCGCTTATAGGCATGTTCAATTGTCGGTCATGCGCATAATACACGAAGTAGTTACGAAAGAGACAGACGCATATATGTCCGCACCGTTGGGTCGTCATCTTTTTCTAGACTCCTACTAGCAATATAGGAGTATAGATATATGACTATTTCAAAGTATGTCAGCCTAACTAAAAATTTTTTGTACAATTCAAACCACATGTAGACCATGCGACGTATTATCAAAAATGCAAATAACTCTTAATAACACAGCAACATTTGAATTTCTGAGTCATTTAAATTACTTAACTTTTACACTGTTAGGGTCCACCTCCTGTATATGGTATGTTAACGTAATGATACACACTGAATATAACTACGAGAGATGCCTTACATTCAAAAAAATATGTAATCTGTTAAATACTCAAATTACCAAACTCCTACTAAATAATGTCTTATGTAAAGTAAGTATTCGAATTACTGTAATCATATTTCCCACATCGATGACAACTTCGTGTAAACATATTTTACTTACAATTAGCACGTAGACAAAAAGGAAAGATAGCTTTAAATAAAATGGAAGCGGTACTGACAGATCAGTACTGTATGAAAATAAATAAAACTAAAATACTGGTATGCAAGGGAAGGAAAAGTAGGGAAAGAGCGAATATAAAGATAGAAGACGAAAAATTAGAAGAAGTTGTTGATTTTAGATACCTAGGAAGTCAGATAAGTCAGGATGGAAGGAGTCGTAGGGATATAAAGCAGAGGATAGCGCAGGGTCGTGTCTCCTTTAATAAAATGAAGTCACTTTTATGCTCGCGAACGGTTAATTTAGAAATTCGAAAAAGGTTGTTAAAGGTATATGTTTGGAGCACGGCATTGTACGGGTGCGAAACATGGACAGTGGGCGCGGCGGAAAAGAAAAGGTTAGAAGCGTTCCAAATGTGGTGTTATAGGCGGATGATGAGGATATCGTGGGTAGAAAAGGTTAGCAATGAAGAGGTATAGGAAAGAATAGGAGAACAGAGGACAATACAAAATAGGCTAGATAGGTTGGTAAGACACCTTCTTAGGCATGAAGGTCTAGTCAGAGACATATTAGAGACAGAAACAGGAGTTAGGAGGGGTACAGGTAGACCTAGATTAGATTACTGTTCGTAAATAGTTAAGGATGTGGGCTGTTCTAGTTTTAGGGAAATGCGAAGTTTAGCTCAGGATAGGAAAGAGTGGAGGTACCTACGTGTCCGACCAGTCTTAGGACTGACGACCTTATGATGATGATGAAAAAGGAGGAACTAATCTCTGATTAGCTATAAGGGTGTAACCAATATTTATATGAAAAGGCTTCTTTTTAATAATTAGATTAGATTTAATAATAATCTCAACTTGTAAACATCAATCCAATATTAAATAAAGTTCAAGGCAATAAGGGTTGGATGGTTTTTATTTACGAAGAACGAAGACCGATGTTTTGTCTATTTGGAAGGCTTTTTCAAGGCTACAATATTATAACATAATAGTGTAAGACATTTTATATTGAATGCACACTTTCTAGGTTCTTTAGTTATGTAAGAAAAAGTTGTAAATAGTTCGGTGCTGGTAAATGATACATAATATTAAAACTAACAGTGATCTTAACAACACAAGTTAAAGTATAACTAAAAACGACGTAGCTACAATAAAGGACAATACTCCAATAACATTAATTCATTAAGTACAAAAGGTTTCATAAAAACCGAGGAAAAAAGTTTTTGTAATAATAAGTTGTATAATTAAATCGTTGGATATGCCCCGATTAGTAGTAAGCAACTGGTAAACTTATGACTAACAGCTCGAACCATTAAACTAATACATTCAATTATTTCCATTTGATTTTTTTAATATTGTTATCTGTAATAAAATTTTTCTCAATTTAAACAAGTATCTTCATTTTTCATTCTTCATAAAAATAATACTCAATTATTGACATTGAGGATCAAATATTTAATGACTAAAAGGGTCTACACACGTCCCAACAAATTGGGCTAACCACCCAACCAACACGATAAATTGTAGTGTGTGTAAGGTTGTCGACCAACCAATTTTTGTTGGAGTGGTTTGGCCAACTTGTCTACCTGAAAACACTCGAGTACGATTTAAAATTCACACAAAAACATTGAAGGGCTTTTTTATAAATTAATAAGAAGTACTGTTCCAAATAAATTATCTCATTCTGTAAAATGTGCCTTTTCAATTGTTTGTTACCGAAATTTTATTTATTTAGTACCATTCGAAAGACAATAAAATTTTGTATAAGGTTATGAAAATATATATGGGGTGTTCCGTTTGAAAAAATTGACGTTCGTTTGAAGTTAACCAAATCCGCCACTAAATATCTAACACCCTGTATGTACTTAACCCACTTTGAAAGTATGGACGGAAAGCTTATGGATATAGCTACCGTTCTTGATAATATTGTTGCTCCAGCTTTCTTCCTGTGAAATAGGCATGCTTCTTCGCTACCAACTGCTCCGTGATACTTTTTTAAAAAACAATTAATATCTCGAAAACAGTAAATTTTAGAAGTAGAAAAGTATTATAAAAGATCGGAAGTGCTACACAGATACCATTATTTTAATTGAGGAGAGCATACCCAATAAGGTCATTGTCCAATTTTCAAAATTCGAATCGAAGTAGTTTCTCTACAGATAGCCTAGAAGAATGGCATGAACCCGCAGATGCGCGAGTGCGTATTGTCACATTAATGTTGTACATTTGGAAAACCACTATACAATCACTGGTGCAAATGGAGATCCAAACAAGATGAAAAAAATGACAGCAAATACTTTTAAATGGTTGAAATGTACAACGAAGATTGGTCAATATGTTGTAAGTACATAGAAGAGACAATATGTAGTCAAACTTTAACTGTAATTTGTCGGTATTACTAGGATAACGATTTTCCTACTACTTCGCATCATCACGCCATATGCAATTTGAATAAATCACTGACCAAACACAAGCTGTTCTTAAAATTGAAGGTTGGAGGTATCAAGGTATATCGCGCCATCTACTAATATAAGCGGTAAACCATAGTATTTCAAAGTATTTGAGAAGGGCTATACTAAAGTGTCTATATATGAAAGGGTAATATACGTAATCAAACTTTAAAACCTTTCAACATTGTCATCACCTGTTTAATTACGTTGTGACGTTATGTACTATCCAATTAGAATTATTATATAAAGGTTAAGGGTCACAAAACGAAAAATATGTACGCACATGCGCACGACTATCTACTGACTCCACTGTTCTTTAGTTTTAAGTTTTAACCCTGAATCAATGTGCACACTTATCTTAGAAATACTGTAACGTATTAAAACCCCAGGGTTCTTTTGTGTACACTCGTTGTTAGTATGTTAATGATTGTATTCGAAGGACCATATTTAATTGTTTCTTTTTTGGGATAGAATGACTCCAACAGTAACACAATACATTTAATAATTTTATTATAAGTAGAGAAACATATTTTAGGTACAGTAAGCCATGCGTGATGGCTACAAGACAAGACAGGTGAGATCGATAATGGGCGGTCGGTCATCCTGTTACCTTCACATAACTCGATAAGATAGCCCTCTACAAGTAGCGGCATGACAAACAACATAAAAATAAAAAAATAAAAAAATAGAAATCTGCGCTAACACTCATCGTCAGTATTATTTAGCAATCAGTCAATTGAATACAAACTGTAATCTACATAAACCGTAAGTAAACGTTGCAATTGGAATATTTTGGTGGCTTTCGAAATCCCGACAGCACATAATTTTGACAGCCATAAGCCAAAATTCCGACGGCCAAGGCCAAAACACTGACACGTAAAATATTGGAAAATAAACAAATGTAGTTTAACCTAACATTAAATGAAAAACGTAAAATATCGAACATGTGTACATAAATAAAACCACTTTTAACAGAAACACGTAATTTAGAGCACTACCATTACATTGAAGCTTGGGCTATGAAATAGAGCAAATTAATTCCGAACAACAGTGATGTATCAAGTTCCACAAAGAAATCTAGCATTAATTGAACGCGTGAAAAATAAAGTGGCGACAGTTTTAAATGAATTGAAAAAACACCAAAGATATCCCATTTCACAAACAAGAAAAAATATAGCATATTCAATAATACCCGTGAGGAATGTTTTTTTTAGCAAATGAAATATTATACATTTACAGTTTGGTATTCGATATTCTTGTAGGCGCAGTTTTTTATTGCATAGTGTCATAAATTTCACATGTACCAATGATTAGTACCACATGACTGTAAAATCTAAACAAAGAGTACATTATAATTTGGTGGAACTAATTTTGGTTGAATCTTTATTTGGTTATTTAAAAATGTTTCATCAAGAAAGTACCACAACTTACTAACTTATTAACTTTGAAAAAACTATATTATTACATACGCAATTTCAGGGGAGCATAATCAAGAGATATGGGTTCATTAGACGATTCAACATATTTGAAAAATCATACCTATTCGTCGTTTTGGTATTACTAGTAAATCGTTGCCTTACTTTACAGTTTTGCTATACTTTTTTAAGGTATTCAAATATAAAAAAAACTGATTCATTTATTTATTGTTATGGTAACAGTGCAGTTTATGTTGCTATCCATAAATTGCTTTTGAGTGTTGCAATACGCTAAGCAACTCAGCATAGTGAATTCGTATTACAACAAGCGTAATGTAACATGGTTCTGTTATCAGACAATTTTTATATCCATATGCTGACAGAGTACACAATTTAGTATACATGTAAATAAAAAAAAATACTGATTTGTGTGATTATTGTAGAAAAAGTGATTTATTTCTTTTATTATTTAGTTTTCTAATAATTTATATTTAATCTTCAAAAATATTGCCCCTGACAATGAAATAAAAAGAATGTCCGTAATACAATTTAATAGACATAAGAATAGATCACGTAACGTAATATTAGTAGAAAACAAACTTTTCTGTGAGTATTGATATTCTTCGAGGTAATTAATAAATATTTCTTTAGAAGTCAACCCCCAACAGAATATTATCGTTAGACATATTAGCAAAAATAAGTCAAATCAAGTAGGTAATTAACTAGAATTCATGCTGTCTATTCAACGTTATCATCATCATCAAGAAAAAATTTTTAGTGATCTTTTTCCCAAGGGGCATTCTTTCCGGGGGCTTTTTCCCGAGAGGATTTTCCGGGGGCTTTCTTCCGAGGGGATTTTCTGGGGCTTCTTTCCCGGGGGCTTTTTTCTTAGATCCCAATTTTACAGA
>NW_020438930.1:489735-530675 GCF_000699045.2 Agrilus planipennis
TTTTTCTTAGTATAGGTAACTCAGTAATTTAACAAAGAGATCGGACCAGGTAGGTCTCACAATATCAGTAATCAATGGAAAACCCAAGTCCGTAGCTACGTCATCACTTCGGAATGTACCGAAGATACCGGAGGGGTGCGTAGTGACGGCGAAGGGGTAATGTGTACGATAGGCGTTGCCTATTTTGTGTCAACGTTATTTAAACAACGACAATTCAAACTTTTAGTATTCGATATTCAGCATTCAACATTCGATATTCAGCATTCTACATTCAACATTCAATCTAATCGACATTCAAAATTCAGCATTCATCTATCAATTCAAATCAATCAACAAGTATTCAATTATAAACCAACAATATTCAAATACAATCAAATAGTTAATAAGTGTACATAGTGTATTATATTGTACAAAATAAACAACAACCAAAAAAAAAGTGATTTATTCATCAACAAAATCCGAAAGAATATATGGGGCAGTGAGCGAATACTGCAACCACCGAACAATTGTTGATCATTGATTTATTACGCATTCCAAAAACATATTTGTATAACCGTGTGACTAGTAGTTGATACTGCTACTGATCGATATGTTGTGAGTTGAGTATCATAACCTCAAATAAATAGCTTAATACAGTGGCGTAACGTACATTTCTGCCACCCGAAGCGAAACCTAAATTTACCGCCCTTCCTACTTTCTTTGGCTATTTTTTATGATTGATATGGGGACAGGTTAGTGATTATGTTAGTAATATTTATTTTTATGATTTTTCTGAAAAATTTAGTAGATTCCGATTTGATGTTTTATGGTTAAGAAGATTTTAAGAAAATACACAAGTTGNCCCTCAGTAAATGCAGTTTATATGCCCTATAACAGTGGCGTAGCGTATATATCTGCCACCCGGAGCGAAGACTAAATTTGCCGCCCTTCCTATTTGTTTATTTTTTATGATACAGAAACGGGGGTCTGGTTAGTGATTATGTTAGTAATATTTATTTTTATGATTTTTCTGAAAAATTTAGTAGATTCCGATTTGATGTTTTATGGTTAAGAAGATTTTAAGAAAATACACAAGGTGCCAATGTTTACGTAAGCATTAGGGGCTTTTTTTCCATACGATACACGATTTGTAAATTACAACAAAATTATTAACTTTAATTCAAAATGTGTTAATTTACTAAATTACGTAAAATTAAGCATGTGTATTTGCGAAGGACTCACATAAGTTACTTCATTTATATACATAACTCAGAATAATAAGCGGATTTTGAGGATTCATCTTAGGATTCATGAAGAATTGAAAAGATTTCGGTTCTTCAAATAGCTATCACGATCCTGATCGTCACTATTTTATTGTAGCTATAGGGTTTGACCATTCAACTTTCAACTTTTACCATATTGGCTACGAAAAAATGCCGTTTACAAGACAGATACTTTTCAATGCTTGCTACATCATACATTTTATTAAAAATCGATACAAACACTAAGAAATTGGGGTATCTAACATTATTGTAAGGCTTTCTATGTAATACCGAAAAAACTATTTCAACCGTCCATACTTTTCCGCCGCCAAGGGCTCAGATGGTCCCCCCCCCCTCCGCAAATCATTCCAACAAAGAAAATTATTCCTTAAACTTATAAAATACTGCTGTACTTAAAAATTATGCTAATTAAAATGAAGGAGAGAAATTACCGACCCGTTATGTAAATTCAATCTATTAAATCTTTATTGTTTTTCAAGAATAATAGTTCTTTGTTTATTGATAATTTTTATTACAGATCATGAAAAATACATGTTGATTGAAACCGTATATTAATAAATCTTGGAATGACTAATTGTAAAAAAACAAGTACGTTACATAACCAATATAGATTCATTACCCATTCAAGCTAATTTTAGATCACTCTTTCATCGATGCATAAGTTGGTATAATCGTCCTTACACATAAACGTTCTATGTTGGCATTAAATAATAAGTCTTCCATTACTTTCAAACAACCATGAGTAGAATATTTTATGATTTCCGTTAGGTTCAATACTTTTTTGGCACAAAAGATAATGTGCCAGTTACTACGGTTCAAGTAAGTAGGTATATAAAGTTATTGAAGACGGATGAGAATACGAGTAAGTATTAACTATTACAGCACAAGAACAAGCCCCTCAACTATTTTGTTTTTGTTTGTGTCTATTTTAAATTAGTTAGTTCGTTAGGTTTAGTTTTCATTGATATGCAATTGGAAAACATGAATTTTTACACCCAAGCGGTCGAGCCCTTTACACTGTTGCGTATTGCGTGCCATTCAATACCAGACCTTTAATTTACGCTACAAAGTCATGCAAATCTGATGTCACGGAAAACCACAATTTTTTCTAAAAATAAAATTTTCATTTTCATTATGAATGTATCGGTCAAGAACACTTTTATCCTTCATATCAAGAGGTAAATTATTAACCACCAGCAAGACATGCGTTATAAAATCGAAGAACTCTACCGTTCACCAGCTCCCCGTGTATAAGTAAGAACAGTGAAATTTGGAGCCCCCAACTACATTATTTGTATTAAGTTGCATCAGAACAGACACCATTGCGAAATCGAATGATTTGCGGCACAAAACCCTCTCAACTCATACATCCTTCCGTCCTGACTTATATGACTTCCTAGATACCTAAGATCAGCCACTTCTTCTAACCCTTCACCTCCTATCTTTATATTCGCTCTTTCCTTCCTTTGCATAACAGTATTTAATTTTTGTTTTGTCAATACCGCTTCCATTTTATTTAAAGCTATCCCTAACTTTTCCTTACTGGATATGCTAATACGACTATATATATTATCTGCAAATCTAAGCATACTAAACTTTTGCCCCTATGTATCTATCCCTACGATTGTACTGTCTTTAGTGATGTTGATCGCGTCTTCGATGTATAGATTAAAAAGTAGAAGTCACAATGTGCATCCTTGTCTGATTCCCTTCCTAATATTTACTTCTCTACATTAATACTCCAGCTCTATAACTGCCTATTGCTCTTTATACAAACTAAGTATCACTCTTCTATCTCTGTAACTCATCCCTACATTTTTAAGTATATTTAACATCTTGTCCCATTTAATATTGTAAAACGCTTTTTCTAAATCAACAAATCCTACGTGCGCACTCTTTCCTTTTCCTATCGGTCCTACCAGTAAAACTAGAATGACCTTCTGCGTTCCTCTATTTCTTCTGAACCGAAATTGATCTTCCCCTAATAGTTCTCCGCCTTTTTTTTCCGTTTTTTTTGACGCATGGGAAGTTAAGTTAATTGTTCTAAATGTCTCGCACCTTATCCGCGTCTCTCCTTTTAGATATGGTTATTACCAAGTTCCATTTATATTCCTCCGGGACTTTCCCCGTCTCGTAAATGTGAGTAACTAGTTTAATCATACTACCTATTGGTAACTTATTCTTTAAGTTTTTTAATGCTACATCGAACTCTTCTCTCAATATGGGATCACCTAGTTAATCTACCTTCACACTATCTTCCTTCTCTAAATTCTTTAAATATTATTTCCACCTACCTGCCTTTTCCTCATTTTCTATCAGAGTGGCCCCTAACCTCGTTTCTTATTACTACTGTACCCTACTTCTCTAAAATTGTTTTTAATTATATTATAAGCCTCATCCGTTGAACCTTCTTCGTCTGAGTATCAAAAATAAAGCAAGTACCTAATCGACCTAAACTAACCATAACCTGACCTATAGAAGGTGCATAATTTCTCTTTTTAATATTATACACCTCTTGGACGTTAGACTACGATAAGTTTAGAAATTACTCTGTTAGAGGTAGTTGCATATTTATTTGGTTTAGCTGTAATCCTGCCTATGAATTAAGAGTTAAAAGCAGTCTGTGTTGCAAACGGTTAATAAATTTCATAGCGCTGTGCTGGTGTAAACTGTACACAAAAATGATGAAGCAAGGGGTAAATTAACAACCCGGAAGCAGGCATGCGTTATGAGAACGGAAAACTCCACCTGCCACCAGCTCCTGGTCTATTAGTAATAGTGCAAGCGAGTTCGCATGAAGGTCCTTCAATTAGAGAAAAGCTGCAAGTATTCACGATTGGAAAACCTCAGAAGAAGTGGTTGACTTTGAACACCTGTTGCATCTTTTACTACCTTGCAGGATCTTTACGTGAACACGCTTATTTATCGAATACATATTTATATTTTCTTTGAGATCCCCGGCGCAGATTAGAAGAAATTAATCGAGTAATGTATGGAATGAAAACAAAAAGTTGCATGAAATTCGACTGTTCTCGTTTCATTAATTATTTCAAGAGTTCGAATAATATATAATAAAAAATAGCAAATATTTGCAAGCAACTATGCTTAAATTTAAAAAATTTATTTAGAATATCCAAAGTCGTCAACATTCCCCCTGTTCCAATAATAGTGATGAAGTCCACCAAGGATACTGCTGCAGTTTGTAAATACACATTAATTAAAATTCTTCCTTCCTATCTATCTACTTCATTCAATCAGAAGAAAAATAATTCTCACAAATTTTTATCGACTTGTAACATACATTTTCCCAACAGTAACATGTAGTTTCTATATCATCCCCTATTTTTGATCGCTAAAATGTGGAATCGGAGCCAATTTGATTTATTAAATCAAAACAAATAACCAATCCTTACAGTTCTACAATTCTTAGGCTTTTTCAATGCAAGGTTTTTAGTTAATAAAGATTTGGAAACTATTAAATGTTAATAAAATAACCTACCTTGAGAACCCAAAGTATTATAGGTGAATGTTGGTTGTTGGATTTGATTCTATAAAAACATGATCCCCTTCAAATTAGCTCTGATTCCACATTAGTAGCTCATACATATATTCGAACAAGAGTAAATTAGTATTCTCTAATACCAATTAACTAATAGCTTTTACTCTTGCCTGAAGAAGGTAATGTTTGACGAAAAACATTATAAATTAATTTAATTTTGTGAAAACTTTCCAAAGTTGTGACAGGTTTCATCAAGAAGTAAGTCAGGTAAATATGTCACTCGCTAATATCTGATCCTAATAATAATTATATTTAACTAGTTCATCATCAAATGCCATTAAATAGGCTTCAGTAAAATTTAAGATAAGACAAGCTAGAAATCTAATTCGTTAATACACGGGTTCGCGTTAGGGTGCTGCCAGGAAGTTGCAGGTGCTCACAATCAAACCGATTGTTCCCTTCTAATACTGCTTGGGTTTTTGCCAGTCGTGAACACATGCATCGTTCTTCCAATTGCATCGTCTTCACATGAGCAGAAATGATTATTATTACATTTGTGCCTTCAAATATTATAGTATACTTAACAATTTCATAACGTACGTATTCGTGTACGCATGTTAAGAACGCTTTAGTGAATACAGATATTCAAAATAAACACTTACCACTAACATTTACAGTTGATTGTAGATTAGGACGAAACCCTGTAACAAAATTGTCATAATGAGTACGTTTTCTAACAAGACTCGAAATATAAATTTTCTTGTAGTAGTATGTAGGTACTTAAAAAACTGAATTATACAAACAAAATAATGCTTCTTTGAAGTACACTGAAAATGCAATTATCTGTTTCTCATAATTATTAAAACTAGTAACGAATTAATTTGAAAGCGATATATATGAGAATCTATATATAAATACTTCACATGAATATTGCAAGATACATTAATTTATGGTATTTGTAATAGTGAGGCAAATTCCTAATAACTTAATCAGTTACAGACTAAGCATTCAAACCAACTGTTCGATTTACTCAACTGGTTTTTTCATAATTGAAATAAATAAATCGAACAGGTTATGGGCCCAGTCCCAGCTTGGTTATAGTGCGAGTAAAGTGCGTGATTACGGGTTTAAACAGTAGAACGGTCGAATATTAAAAATTAAAGTAAAGTTAAACAATGGCAGACTCATCGGGTTTTCGGTTTGCTATTCAAAAACTAAATGGTGAAAATTATGCCGTTTGGAGTTACAAAGTCGAACTTTTACTTATAAAGGACAATTTGTGGGACGTGATTTCGGAACCAGCGCCTTCTCCGGTTACTGAAGAATGGTCCAAACGCAATGATCAAGCACGTGCAACAATAGGTCTTCTTGTTGAAGATAATCAGTNATTAAAATAAAACTGTAGCGGTAAATACAAAATTCTACAAAAAACAACCGCTTTGAATTTAACTGTAACAATGGCACAATTTTCACGGTCAAAACACAAACACGTATCTTCAAACCGAAATAAAGGCTAATTTCACATTAGGGCTGCAGGTTGCCATTTTTGTAAAGAAAATAGGAAAAAACATTCAGTATGACAACTTTGTAGGTTTTCGTATATTAATAAGACATCCGGTCCCTATTTGTACACAACCTTGCTTCCGATCTCTTACGACTGGTAAAAGCAGAATTCAATTTAATAATTGAACAATCTGCGACAATCAAAAATCTCACGGTAGTTCCGAAGGATAGCAGTTTATGACCTTTCGGAAATCAGTATGCGTTATACGCCAGTAGTTGTACTAAACCCAAGCGTCAATTTGAGCTTAGATGTTTTTCTTACCTAATTCGCTACCTATATTCTATCTTTCACTTGATCCACAGGCAATTACTGTACATACAACACAGGCCGATAAATATTCAACAATTAAAGCAGAATATAGAAGACACTGTGTGAGATACTGCCAGTAGTATGAGAAAATGAAAAACGCTTTGGAAGTAACTCCGATTTCTTGTGGAGCTAGAAGTGGCAGATCTTAGCATAAATTATTATTGTTACACCAAAATGAAGCATTAAGTGGTACAATAGTTTATCAGATACCTTGAATTTTACCCACTACAGATTCATGAGGAAAAATTGCTGCATTAAACCCTCATTAATTTGAGAATATCCATTTTGGGTAAAATTAATTCAAAAATTAATCCACTAACACAATAATAGTTTATGTATCGAGCCAGTGATGGTTTCTAACCTGGGGGGCGTGAGACCATTGTAACAGAGGCGGGAGCGTAGCTATTACTGAAATATCATTTTTGAATATAAAAGAATCAAAGCGGTATCGACAAGACAAACGCAGCGAGCATTTATGAATTTGCATTGTCACGAAAATTGACGCGTTCTTAGTAGGAGCGTCGGTCAATAACTGATTTAGGTAATTGGGTAGAACTTTGTACATTATTACAAAAGTTTTAAGCAAAATATAAAAAGACAGGAAGTTCATTGACTAGGTACAGTAAATTGTACATGACAGCCTAATAACCGCTTGCGCTTGTGCTAAAAATTATTCATTAGAATGTTTATTTTGAGTAGCGGGCGCCGACTTCGTGAGCAACTCAGTATCTCATAAACCATGCCTGTGACAAGTAATAGTCAGTGCAGCAAACATATGTATATAAAGTACCGTGTATGTATGCATAAATGGTTGTATTGGTACTTTGTTCATCGTTACGGTTATCTGTACCGCCGTGTCCATCCGTCGTTCGCACACAAACATCATTGTACGTAAACACAAAACACACATGATGCCCTCGTCGCCCGCCGCTGCAGAACGGAGATCCTTACAGAGACATGTTTACGACGGTGTTGCCCTTATCTGCATCTAAACGATGCACCGAGCGCATCCTTTTTAGGGAAAGCAGACGTATGATGTATTATTATTACTTCATTTTCCTATGCTACACGGAAGACTAGCGGTACTTATTAAATGCGACAACACAACTGCAGCATGCCTGTTAGCAGACCCGAGTGAAGACGTGATGTGGCGTGGGCTGCCTTTTTTTTGTTCTACGAATATTATTAGTAGTTCATCCCAGAGCGATGCAGAGGCTGCCGAGGACAACTGTAATTTACTTTAAAAGTAACCAGTTCACGTTGTAGGTCAGGAATACGAGGGTGGATTGATAAGTTTCCGGCCTAACCAAGAGATGACGCCACTAGGCCTACCTTGAGGTGACATTCTATAGTACCATCCTTGGATAGCTTGTAGCTATAGTTTCAGCCNTGGCTTTTTTTTGTTCTACGAATATTATTAGTAGTTCATCCCAGAGCGATGCAGAGGCTGCCGAGGACAACTGTAATTTACTTTAAAAGTAACCAGTTCACGTTGTAGGTCAGGAATAAGTAATGTTGCGTACGTTTCTAATGATGTACGATCTTACAGGAAAAAGAATGTAAGAGCAACGGCAAAAAATATATAGAAGACATACGATGAACCCAATGATCATTGGTGCAACATCAGCGTTTCATGTGTTCCATGGAACACGTGCCCCGAAGTCAGGGAGTCCGCAAGGCTTGGTTACTCTGATATGTTGAAAAGGACAACCGTTGATTTGGTAAAGAATTGCAAATGTTCAACATCTTTTTCTGGAAATAGAAAGAATCGCCCCAAAAAGCAATATGACGAATCGAGTCAACATCATCATATTGAAAGTGATGAAAATTATTAGAGTTAATGTCGGGTAACCGTTATCCAATACTTTTGACACCATATCTATACCGTAACATCAATGCAGTATCGGTTTTACAATTGATTCCCCTGCTTCTTTTTTTTTTTTTTGAGAAGATAGGTTGGTAGGAAACCTTCTCAGGCAGAAGGTCTAGTCAGAGACAGAAACGGGAGTAAGGATGGGAAAAGGTAAACCTAGATTAGATTACTGTTCGCAAATAGTTAAGGATGTGAGTTGTTCTAGTTTTAGGAAAATGCGAAGATTAGCTCAGGATAGGAAAGGCTGGAGGTGCGTATTCAACCAGTCTTAGGAATGACGACCTTATGATGATGATGATTGAGAAATTCACCTGACAAATTTTCTCCGTAGTATAAAAGTTTTGCTCGAAGGATGAGGATGAGAGATAATTTCAGGTCAACTAATGTCTTCTGTCATTCTTACAAGAAATTACCCCTCAAGTAGTTGCTTTTCGGTCAGTTTTTAACCATTTCAGTTATTATCACAAAAGTAGAAAGGTTCTTCTCAAAGTTGAAAATAAGTAAGGGAATGTGGGGTAAACAACAGTTAGCCCTCTAGCTATTATTTTGATTAAAATTGACGAAGACATAAAATATTCGAAGTTTCATGAATGCAAAAGCTTCAAGGAAAAATTTATAATTATTACTAAATTTGCATGTGTGATTAAGTTTACATTCTTTCTCATAAATTTTACATTTTTTGAGATCCCCTTTTCCCTTCAAGCACACATTTTTGTTACTACAGCTCGTTCTATTAAAATAAAACGATCTTGAATTGCTGCTGTTCCGTTTTTCTTCTTGTCCAATGGCGTGTGTTTGACCTGGTTTATGAATTTACTGAAAATTTATTTTTAATAGTAGGTTTACCTTAAGCTTCATTATTTATCTACCTATCTATTTTGCTAATAAGTTCATAACGCGAATCAAAAGCATATCCGCAACAAATGGGTTGCATCATGATACCGATACATCACGGCTGTTTTAATTGTACCATACCACAAAGTGCTGCAAATTTCAGGTAAAAACAAAGCATCATTCGTGCGCGGTGTACATGTTCAAACGTTTATGTAGCCTGCTTTTATATACAAGAAGCAGGCTACATTTAAAAAAATATTCTAAACATTGGTTGTAGTTTGTAAAAAAGAATTAACTTTCACTTTTTTAGTGGTGGGTTAATTTTGATAGGTAGTGTACATAGAATAAAATTGAAATGAAATTCTTAAAACTAAGAGTTTTTGTTATTATACTCATAACACTGAAACATAAATAAATAAATTTTCTCTATCAACTTAAGTCATACCCGATTAAGATATGAGACACCTGCTGAGACAGAACAATAGAATTTACCGTTCTTAAAAAATAAATAGTTCACACATTCTCTTGAAAACATAAAATAAAGCGTTCTAAAACTTCAAATTAAAAAGAGTAGAAGAAATAGGACAAAATTTATAGCCACTTCTAAATAGTAGCACCATGGCATCGCAAGAATCTGAATAATCCACGTTTTCAAGAAAAACCGCCCATTTCATGAAGCACACATGTAAAATAACAACTGACTTATGAGTACTTCTGTCAAGTAGGTGATGTAACTGATGAGATATATAAACCTCTTGTCATGTTCTATCTGTGAGAACAGTGCCACTCATCGTTGGTTTCCTCATAGTAAGCTCGCATGGAAATCAGGTAGTCGCTACCTACCTACACATACAAACATCAGCAAAAACTAAATGCAGCTAGAAGGTAGGTATAAGAGGCAAGTAGATAGATAGGTAGGTGTGCTCTGTCGTAAAAAGGTACATTTACGTTACACGCTCGTGATATACCGAGTACACATTTGGAAAGTAAAAAAGGGCAAGTAGATATTCCTTGGAATAGCTCAAAGCGCAGATATCCACATTTGCATAGATAATTCTATATGCACTGATTACAAGCTCCATAAAGAGAAAGCTGGAAGGTGTATCCTGGGAAATCGAGTAATACACCAGTTCTTTTCATTTCGTATGAGTGGGTGTGGCAATTTTATATGTTTAACAGCAAATACATATGTTGCATAACAATGAAGAAACATTTATTTATCTACTAAACCATGGTACAGAATGACTGTCTGCACATTATTAAAGACTAATATTCGCTGTAAACAAGTTTATCCTAATTCTTTTATTTGCACATCATAATATTTTCGATTTGACTTAACCCCAATAGACATTTCAGATATAGCTGTGCGTTCAGAACTAAGGAAGTAAATTTTCCCCACAATACGTTTAGAAAAACCGGATATTTTATTAAGGGAAAGTTCTGTGATCACCTAAACGCATCCGGAAGTCATGCAATAAAATTTCCCAGAGTATCTCTACTCCAACAGAGGGTTGTATCCAGGAATCACTGTCTCTATAAAAAATTTTCAATTCACACTCCACTCAATTATAACTAATACTAACTAAACTAAAACATTAATACGATCAAAGCAAGAACTTAAAACACTACAAATTATAAATATGTAACGTAAATATAATATAGATACAGTGGATTTCGGGTATAACGACAACGAAGGGACAACTTTAATTTCGTCGTTATATCCAGAAGTCGTTAAAGGCAAAGTTAAAGAAGATACATACACACACTGTTTTTCAATTTTGAAACAATTTTCGCCTTTTTTAACAGTAAATGTATATCTGGAAGTCACACTTATTCAATAGTTTACTAAACACAGTTGCTACTCAGAAACAACGGTAAAGGTCACCACACTAGTGACTAGTTGACTATTTGTGTGAAGGTAAACATAAGATAAGAAAACTCTTTGTGTCTTTAGCGGCCGACTCCGGCCGGTGATGCCGAATTCCCTCCCGCAGGTAGTTTTGGTTAAAATATAGATAGTCGAATTCCCTCCCGGGTACTAGCCGAGTTCCCTCCCGTTCATATCAGCTCCGATAATTAAGTTAACGCAGAGCCGGGCAAACTCGGATCTTTTGCATCCCGAGTGATCCTCAAGGTTAACCAAGTGGATCCTCATTGATCCTGCGAGTGCGAGTGAGATGATTCTTTCCTTTTCTTATCCCTTCCATTTCGTAGATGAGTCCCCTCTTCCATAGCCAAACCCAATAGTTTTGCGAACGTAGTAACGAAAATTATTATTTAAGTTGCGAGAGTGGCTTCGCTCGTCTTCGGGATGAAGGGGCTTGATATGGGAGTGGAAGGGAGAAGAAAAAGACAAAACAAAATTATTCATTACTGCTTACTCTCTCGTACTCATTGAAGGGTATGGAGTGACTCAAACTAACCTCATGTAGCGGCTCCTGCGAAGTTAAAGTTTGCCCGGCTCTGAGTTAACGACTACTTACCGATTATATTTATCAAAAATAAATATATATTTATAGTGCACTTCGGTACTTCAATAAATTAAAGATAAAATAATTTCAGAAAGAAAACATATATCAGTTATGAAATTTTTATTTATTTAATTTTAAAATGGTTTCCCACTACCTTAACAAATTCAATGTTTGGAAATTCGTGTGCGTCTAGCCTTTTGATGCAATCATCTAGAAAAACTTTATTAGTTTTAGCCGATGGGAGGCAATTGATGTATAATTAGGAGGGAATTCGACATACCGAAAATTTTAACCCTAATTAAAAACAGGTGTATGGGAGGGAACTAGGCATTATCCACTCCCGCCGCTATATCCGCATGGAATTACTAGGGATTTGTTACAAATGATTCGTTAAAAACAGTCGCTACCACCTGAACTCGGTGTTACATCCGAAGTCTATAGCCACATGAATTTTATACTAAAGTATGCTTTAAATTCAAGGGACTTGACTTACTTAATGGTCGCTATAACCAAGGTCTTAATAAATGAAATCCACTGAATCTATTAAAAATGTTTGAGCATAAGGACGATTCGCATACAAAAATAAAAGCCATCTTATACTTTGCGAATTTACTTACATCACCAAATAGAAAAACAGTTTTGTATAAAATACAATAACTACTTGTTTTGATGTGGTTGCAAACTTCTTATTTTTGACAGTTTTTAAAAACGTTCAACATTTAAACTACTGCATTATTATTTTTCATAACAAGCAGACACTACATCAGAAATGAAACAGATTTCATCAGCAGTTGTATGTTACGCGTTACGGTTACTTAATATTAGTCATCGTTATTTTCCTCCGCCTGCACATCACGTATTTGTATCGATTTGTGGATAGATATCTCAGTTGTGAGTCGAGTCGTGAATTGTAAAGTAAAATTTACATGTTTTATACGTTTGAAGATTGGTCGTACGCGATATCGGGATGTAGTTTCAATTTATTGAATTTCAGCGTAATATACACTTACAGGGTGACCGTTTTCTTTATAAATTTAATAGAGGTTTGAGATACAACTAACTTAATGAAAACAAATCAAAATCTGCCCATTCCATTACTGCATTTGATTACTTCTGGAACTGTAAATCGAAATGAATTTTTCATTATTAAACTCAAAAACTGTTCATCGTACTTTACAGAATTAAATCTACTCTATTTAAATGTTAGTTCCACAATTAGTGACAATAATAAGGAATAACTGTGGAATAAAAGAAAAATGTGCTGTAGTTTATTTTTAGGAATAACTATAAACGGCCCAAAGCAATTCTTCGCAGATAGCAGAAATACAAATACGTACAGGTATATTCAAATCTTTGGTATCTACGTAAAAAAATACTATCATCAAGGATAAAATATAATACATAAAAGACGAAATTGAAATAATTAATTCTAAGCAAAGATGAAATGATTCTAGCTGGGCTTCTATGTTGCCTTCTTGAAATACTGTTTTGTTTCTCAGTGCTACACTAACGCATACATTCAGGAAATCCCTCACTGAACACCTTCTGATTAAATAAACAATAACCACAAAATTATATTATTGTTAATTTGTTTTCGTAAATAAACGGAGTTACTAAACGATATTAGTCAAAAATAAAAGATTCATCAAAACCAATACAACTTATTGGTAGTTTTATCATTTTATCAGTTTATTCATCATCATGTCATAATAAGGTCGTCTGTCCTAAGACTGGTTGGACACGCACCTCTGCTCTTTCTTATTCTGAGCTAATCGTCGCATTTCCCTATAACTAGAACAACCCGCATCCATAACTATTTGCGAACAGTAATCTAAACTAGGTCTAACTGTACTCCTCTTAACTCCTGTTTCTGCTTTTAATATGTCTCTGACCAGACCTTCATGTCTAAGAAGGTGTTCTACCAACCTATCTCGCCTATTTCTAATTGACTTCCATAGAATCCTCTGTTCTCCTATCCTTTCTAATACCTCTTCATTTCTAACCTCTATCACCTCATTATTCGCCTGTAACACCACAGCTCAAAGGTTTCTAACTTTTTCTTTTCTGCCGCGCCCACGTTTCGTACCCGTACATCGCCGCGATAAAAGTTATTGTACATTAAAAAATACTCGTTTGATTCACTTCACTCTGTATTTAACTATCTAAGAAGCTATGGAATACAGAGGTCCCTATAGAGTTACGGAGAGGTCGGAGCTGGTGGAAGCACGAACCCCTACAGTGGCACTTATTAAATTATTCATGCTCGTGTTGGATTCGAGAGGTTGTTGAGCGTTCCATCCTATTAAGCACACTTTTCTTCACGGCGAGCGATCGTATCGTCGTCTCCACTAGGTCGGTCGCGTCGGTCGCCTGGTCTGCTGGCGCGGACGCGAACGCGATGTTTCCGTTCGTGAAATTCTTTTGTTCTGATTGGTTTAGTGGTTGCATCAACCCGCTACGTCGTCGTTCCGCCCGTTTCCATGAACAAAAGTGCTCTGTACGGAACAGTGGGTTCATTTTATTTTTCACGGAGATCCTTTTTTACTGTCGAGAGAACACGAATTTCAGAAAAAGTAAACAAAATTCTAATTAATTAAAATGTGGTACCATGAAATTGGTATTATTCAAACTAAGCACTTCTAGTTTCTAAAGGAAACTAAGACGTGTTCAACCAATCACTAAACAAATGCTGTGAATAATCAGTAGATAACGCATTATCAGAAAGTTTTTATCAGCTCAAAGCCTGGCTAGACGTATACCTCCACTTATTCCTATATTGAGTCAATCTCCTCTAAGCCTACTTCTAGTCCCTCGTAACTTCTATTTCTATTCTAATAAATATGCCTAGCTCATTTCTCAGAAAGTGTCCTCTTACCTACTTCTTATTGACTTCTACTCCTGTAATTTTTCTAACACCCCCTCATTTCTAACTTTTTTTATGTACGGTATTTTTAACATTCTTATATAACACCACATCTCAAACCGAACTTTTTAAAAGTTTTTGAAAGCAATCAAAGGTAAAAACAAGACGACGAAGAAGAAAATTTAAATGTTTGTTTTCCCATTACATTACAGTATTATCACACATTCTTAAAAAATACATTCAATGCGAATTTACGCCAAGTTCACCTACATCAATTGAGGAATGTGTATCACATCCAAAATGCTTTATCATACCAAAAAAATACAAAATCTTCCTGATGTAATGATAGCTAAAGAAGGAAAACACACTAATTACATCAAAATTACAATCATTGTAAGGATCCTACATGCTTAGAATTTTAATCAAAATAAACATATTAGAGAAATACTAAAGGAGGCGGGAGAAACGAATGATAGGGACATAGAGACAGAATGGAACTGCATTAAAACGTTAGAAAACTACAGATATACAAGGTCTTAAACAAAACGAAAGTAGGAAAAGCCCTGGATAACAAATGAGATTTTAGGATTAATAGAAGAAAGGCGGAAAAGGACAGACAAAGAAGGGCAAAAAAGACAAGGCTATAAAGTGGGAAATAATTAGGAAGTGTAGGGCAGCTAAGGAACCGTGGAGTGATAGGATGTGTAAAAAAGTAGAAGAAAAGTTTGAAGTAGGTAAAACCGATGAGGCTTATAATATAAATATAAAATAACATAATGGAATTTTAGTGATATAGGATACAGTAGTAATATAAGAAACGAGGCAGGGGTCATTTTGATACAAAATGAGGAAAAGGCAAATAGGTGGAAAGAATATTTAGAGAACTTATACGCAGGCCCTGAGTTAGGAGATATATTAGAGAAGGAAAATAGTGAGGACATAGATGAGCTAGGTTATCCCTAATAATCCCTAACCTGTGAAAATTCATCATAACTAATATTACATGTATATACGATTTTCGGTTAAACATAACAATTAAGGTTAGAAGCGTTCGAAATGTGGTGTTATAGGCGGATGATGAGGATATCGTGGGTAGAAAAGGTTAGAAATGAAGAGGTATTGGAAAGAATAGGAGAACAGAGGACTCTGTGGAAGTCAATAAAAAATAGGCGAGATAGGTTGGTAGGACACCTTCTTAGGCATGAAGGTCTAGTCAGAGATATATTAGAGGAAGAAACAGGAGTTAGGAGGGGTAGAGGTAGACCTAGATTAGATTACTGTTCGCAAATAGTTAAGGATGTGTGCTGTTCTAGTTTTAGGGAAATGCGAAGTTTAGCTCAGGATATAGGAAAGAGTGGAGGTACGTGTCCAACCAGTCTTAGGACTGATGACCTTATCATGATGATAACAATTACAAAATTTATACACAACGAAAAACCATAAACCTACAGTTTTAGAAAACAAAATTAAACTTAATTGAATAATATGCAAACATAGCGTTACTGAGTAGTTATTAACTTTTGATTAAAGGTTAGTATATACTGCAAGGATGTAATCCGTTTTAAATGATCCAGGAATCTTTTCCTTTTTGGTTGTTTCAAACAACTTTTTTTTATTCGTGAAAGTTGGACCTGCGCTTAACGCCACTCGTCAACACGTGCCAATTAATCAACACATTTAGTGGATGAAGAGACTGGTAAGAGTCTGTTCTGACGCGACAATGTGGTAATTATAAAATATTAGTAATTAGTGTCGAGACCAACGGTCCTTATTGACAGCTGACGCAATCTCGCGTCGCGGCATTGTCATCGGCCATCGTTACTACTCGTAGTGTCGGAAATTTTAAAAATGAACAACACGTTTACGTACTTCATGAACTACGATTGGTATGAAACCAAAAATTCGCTAAAAATTAAATAATATTTAATACCTGTATCATCCTTGTTTATAAAACGTCTTCATACATACAATGAAAATTATATCTAATTTCAGACATTTATAACCTTTTTACGTATGTAGAAAGACAGTCACCGTCTTCTCGTTACTAAGTTAATTAAAGTGAACTTTAACCTACTTTTACTCTGCTAATTTTTAATAGTATCTTCATATTGTTTATGGTCATTATTCATAAATGTCTAAAATGTGTCACTAATTCAAGTATAGTACGTCGTTATTCTACTTTTTGCTCTTTAAATACGCTAATTGCTCTTCTTCTGACGCGAAATTCATTTTAATTCACTTCGTTAGACTATTTTTACCTTTTTAACTATCTCTACAATAAATATGCTTAAAAACCCGTTTTATTCTATTTTTTATAGCTTAACGCTTATCTACAGTACATAGTAGATGCCACGGCGACAATTTAAAATCGTTAGACGCGATTGGCCAGTTTCGGACGCCACATTGTCGATTTCATTGATTCGTTCAAATTTAATATTAAAGAGCTCTGTCCCATTGCCCATCCGCAAGCAACAAAAAACGACGATTCATTCAACTTGCAACATTTGAGCAATTCGAACCTTGCGTGGTATACAACTTTGGCTCAAATAATGTTTTGTTATTTGTTATCTGACCACTCGAAACCAAAAGTCGTGTTTCAAAAACAAGAATGGACTAAAATAATAAAAATGCAAATACTACTTTTTAAAAAACTTTTGGGTGTTTCATTCCCACCAGCCAGTAATGCTGGTGGGCGGGCAGTCCCTCCCGGCTATGCCGGAAGGTAGGGCGGAAGGCCCTCTTCAGCCTGCTTTCAGGAATCGTGGGAATGGGTGGGTGGTGGTTCGGGTGGGAAAGTTGAGACGGACGAAATGAAGACAGAAGAGATTGAAAGATTATCTGTGGAATATTACTGCCTCAGCATTTGCCTAAGTGATCCAAGGAAACCACAGAAAAACTTGGACCAAGGCAGACGGACAGACCCGGAATCGAACCAGCGTCCTCCCGAAAAGGACGTCTAACATTAAATCATGAAAATGTGAAATACATACTTATAAATATTGAGAAATGATGTACGAGATGTAATAATTAAGTTCCGATAATATGGTTGTATCTTTCTACCCAACAATACGGAAGGTTCGTACTCACGTCGTTGCGAATTTTGAATCTTCCTTTAGCATCAGTAGAAGAATGAAGTCGGTAGATCGTTTCGTTACTAACATATTTGCTAATAAATTTAAACGGTACACATTGGCAACACAAATTTCTTTGGTAACAAGGTTCGGATAATTTAATCGCTATATCCACTAAATTGTTCACCTTCACTACTTTCTGGTATGTTACGTGAAATGAATTGTTATGTAAAATACGCCCGGAAAATGTCAGTTTTTGATACCAATTTATTATCAGTGTCCCGTTTTTCTTTATGTTTCTTGACTATAGAGATATTCAGGAAACATAATCTTTAGTTTGTTTAAAGTTCATGGGTGCCGAACTTTTGTCTATAAAACTCATTATTAAAAGAAGAAAAGGTCGATGTCAAGACCAATTTGACAGCCTCCCTAACTCAGATGAAGGTATTTGTCAATTTTGTTCAATTTCCTGCCATGTACAGCACTATTTTAATTATTTAATACTAGCGACCCGACCCAGCTTTGCACGGGTGCAATGTTGACACTATATGTATTGTTTTTAGTTTAGATTATTCTCGAGGAGGGAAATCTTCAAAAGACCCCCTAAACATACTAAATATACTACAGAATGTCTTTATACAAACCGGCCTCCCGGATGGTACCGACGCAACCGCTATGTCCCTACATTTTAAATCTGTAATATCTTCGAAAATATTCATTTAAATTACATGCTATAAAAGGCTACATTGATCTATATTAAATGCACAATGTATTTAAGGTACTTAATTGGATAAGAATTAATTGTGGCTTATCCCTAAGAGATAGACACATAACATCGCGGACTTATTTGTAGACCTTTTCAAGATGTACAATACTGTAGGATATTATTTTGATCTATCTCGTAGAGTTCAGCCAGCGTTTGCAATGTAAGCGCAAAAAATGTGTTTATTTACGACATCACATTAGAAACCTCCAAAATTATCAGTGTTTCTCTACTATATTATGCATGTATTATACATATAAACCTTCCTCTTGAATCACTCTATCTATTAAAAAAAACCGCATCAAAATCCGTTGCGTAGTTTTAAAGATCTAAGCATACATAGGGACAGACAGCGGGAAGCGACTTTGTTTTATACTATGTAGCGATAGTGATTTTCAATTTGGGTTTTAAATTCAAAATTGTTTTTTACGTTCTATCTTTATGGATCTATGCTCTGGGTAAATAAATTACTATTGTATTCTAAATTAAATTTGCTGTTCTTTTATCAATCAAGTTCTTTTTCCACTATGTGGAAAGGAAACTGTTCTAGTATTTGATGGTGTTTACTGGATGTTATCGCATTCCATGCAACCGCACATTTCCTATCGCCAATACGGTACTGTATTATAGGATGCTGACTCAAGGTATTTACGCTGTAAGTTTTGAAGTCTGGAATAAAGAACATTTGTTCTATTTTACTAATAGGTATTAGTGGAAGATTATTTTAAGCTCAATTTTCAATATGCCGCGATTTAAATGTACCTCTAATCGTTATTGTTATTAACTTTCTGATCAAAGGATTCCAAATCCGTTGTTGAAGTTAGATTAAGTCAGGACAGGTTTCATCCATTTAATTGATTTTAGTAATTATAATAAGAAATTGAAATTATATTCTTTAGTTTGGTTACGTATTTTAAGAAGTGTCAAAATCAAACCAGAATAGGAGCACTGGTTTATTTTATTTATTAAGTCAATACGGACGTTTCGCTACTTATAATTAAAGTACGGCTTCATAAACGAACTATTCACTTTAATTAATTTTGACACATTAGTAGAATGTGTTTCTACACAATAAAAATGGAACACTTATAAAACTGACGGTAAACGTGAAGCAGCCGTGTCACTTGCAGAAAATGAAAATACTTCTGCGTTATTGTACGAACCGTTTTACAGACGAATAATGCGGATACCGATAGAGAACGTTAGAAATGAAGAGGTATTGGAAAGAATAGGAGAACAGAGGACTCTATGGGAACAATAAGAAATATGCGAGATAGGTTAGCAGGACACCTTCTCGGGCATGAAGGTCTAGTCAGAGACATATTAGACGCAGAAACGGAAGTTAGGAGGGGTAGAGGTAGACCTAGATTAGATTACTGTTCGCAAATAGTAAAGGATGTGGGTTGTTATAGTTTTGGGGAAATGCGAAGATTAGCTCAGGATAGGAAAGAGTGGAGGTGCCCGTCCAACCAGTCTTAGGACTGACGACCTTATGAAGATGATAAACGTAAACTCACATCTACTAACCTCATTTTTAGGTAATTTTGAAAATAAATCAAAAACAAAAGAGTTAAGTTATTTTTTTAATATTAACTTAGTCATTTCAAATACGGAATTCAGCACAATTATGACACTACAATGACAGCATTCGCCGCAAGATGCGAGACTGTTCATCCTGAATAACTGACGCTGAGATGATATGGAAATATTGTACATCAATGATGTGTATATACATACGACGACGTGATACAGATACATAACATAAACAATAATCAAATATAGTATGTATATAAGAGTTAAATATTAAAAGAAATTAATGGTCATTGACAGTTCAACAGAATATGCAAATATGTTCTAGTTTGTGACCTTTAATCAATAAAAGCATCGGCCTTCGCGAAATTATTATTAACTATTCAGTTGCTACATCAATAAAAACATATACCTACTCAGCCGCCGGATGATTTGATGTATTGACCATAATTTGTAATTATAGTGGTGCGGAGTGCTGAAATTTTCTAAATTGCTATATGTGTAATTCAGAAAAGACAATATGTGGTACTTATAAAAAGAAGTCATGCCGTTTGCTTAAAAAAATTGAAGCAATTCCTTCAAGGTATAGACATAAAAAAAAAAGCGAAGGAAAAGGTTTTGTTTTAAAGTAAAAGGTTTTACATAATTTGTATTTATAAAAAGAAGCATCTGCTCAAAAACTAAAGAATTTGCTTCTAAAAGAGGAGTCTAGGTTCACAACAACTTTTCTCGCTCTTTTCGACTTTTCAGTAGCTGCCCAGACATCACACAGCTTGTAACATAAAACTTTACGTATTTGTAGGACTTTTTTTGCGTTAAAATCTACCTCAAAGGACTTGTATAAGTACTCCTTAGTTGTGTTGTCCCAGTGTTGTGTTTGTTATAACTAAAACGGTGCATTTACGTAAAAGAAAATACTACAAACCAAGACGTACACCACGAGAATCAGATTTTAAAACGTTATTTAAATTTGAGATGGAGAATGTCGTGTGGCTGACGGACCACTTTCTTGGCGCTTATCCCGAAACACGTGGAGCAACCGTGCCGCCTGTGCAGAGAGTGAAAATATTTCTGCGTTGTTGAACAAACCATTTTAAATTTGCTAATATTCAACACCGCACACGTAATACGATTTGAAATAAATCTTCGTAGCATATTTTAATGGATTGATTTGATCTATAAATTCTGCTTCTTATAATTTTTATTTACGACTTAACTAATCTCATATTGAATAGACCTTCTTGTTCGTTGTTTTGAAAATTCAAATACGATTTCCCACTTGAGACCCCCCCCCCCAAACAAAATAATATAATGTATATTCACCCTTGAAATTTTTAATAATAGTTAAAACTTCCAATTAACGAAGGTTTAATGAAATTGGGAATGTGGAAATAAAAATATTTTTCAAATTAATACAAAAGAACAAATATAACATAGGTAAATAGAATAAAACCTTATACTATTCGTACGTAATCAACATATTTTTTTTTATCCGTTTAAATAATGTTTGAAGCACCACTGTAGCAGTGATGGTTCACGCATCTGTGACAGATTTGGTGTTAGTAGACTTTGGACAAAAGCGTCGAAAGTGCTTCTTTATGTTCCTCGATTGTCTGCTAAGTGATTTTAGGAGTACAGCATTCTTAAATCAATAAAGAATAGAAGCAATTCCAGAAGTTAATCTGATAAAATACGCAGTCACGCAGGCGACTGGTTATTTAACGAAATCGTTGGGTATCATGTAGTTTATCTATAATAATAATTCAGCGTAATTTAATTGTAAGATCATGTATTAAGGAATAGACATAATATAATAATTTTATCAAAATTAAATTAATTTTAATTCCTTTTTTACGAATTTCCGATACTTCGTAATAATTATTTAACGTAAAAACACCGACTTTATAAAAATTAAGACTGTGTGTGTGTATGCAATAATAATAATTATTGGCAAAAACAATCTGTCTTTTATGTTTCAATGGATACGAAAAGGGCAGAATCGACAGACCTATGTGTTGTGTAACTGAATCTATTTACAAAATACGTTGTTGGCGATGTATACCTAGAAACAAGAACAACTTGTAAATAGTAGCAAATGTCTTAACTTTTGTTTAAAATGAACATGAAAATAATTTGACTCCATTTCCTCTAACCTAAATTATACCTACTATGTCACTTGTGTTTTCGTTTTGACGTTTCGTGTGCTATCCTGAGATTTCGACATTTTTCAACTCTATCCTTAATATTTAATTAAAACACCAAATAGAAGACTCGCCTCTAATTACCACAAAAACTTAAAAGCGGACACGTGTTTCACCCACTTCATTACGTGGGCATTATCAACGCGAGACTAATTAATTATTATTTACCACAGTCTCTTTTTTCTACTTTATCCCTAATATTCACTGCTATTAATGAACAAAACTGTTTTTTTCAGAACAAATTATTCGTTTGCTTGCCTTCCATTTATCTATAGTTGTACACCATTAGTTACCTATGGAATTTAGATTTTGTACAAATGAAAGTAAAACTTTGTTGTCAATTGATTCTTACAGTTTGGAATTATGATCGCACGCAATCTTAGATTTTATGGTATATGTATATTGCTGACATCAAGTTTTCAGTTTTTCAGTTGCAAATTATTTCCACAACTAGTTTACATATATTTTGTATGTATATTACTCATACTGTTAATTACGTTAATTGCGTTAATGCATTTCTCTGCGTGATTTACCAGGATTTGACTAACCCTTGTCTACACTTTCAAACACGTTTTCCTCAAAAATGGTAAACATTCCGGCCTACAAACATTTCTTAATTTGATTGATTCATAGAGCCCTATCACACCCTGTTAGATTATTGGTACTACTAATATAAGATTTACTATTAAATACACAGTAATATTTCCATCCTCTTTACACGTTTTATTATTTTACTATAATTTACTGTAAACTGATATCGAATCATTGTTGGATTACTTGAAATACAGGGTGTCCCATTTATAATAATAAAAAAAACATGATTTCCTGATACAAAATACAACAAAAAAGTGTTATACAATTTCTCAATCCAGTGACAATTGAGCTGGCAAATCTTCTTTGTAAATTTGAATGTACAATTTGTTTCATTACGGGCCTGGATCTAGGCTACTAACGTCGCTCAGCTGATCTAGTGTGGATGTAACAAGTACTTACCGGAAAGTAGCCGAATGCACTTTCAACTTGTAAAAAAAAGGTAAGTGAAATAGAATAGCGTACCTTTTATGAAAAATGTTGAAATTGTCCGCCATTCGCTTCAATGTAACACTGGCAGCGGCGTACCCAGTTGCTGCGAATTTTGGCCCAGATACCGGGAATATTTCGAATTATACGATAGGCATTGGTAATGTAACACCACCAACTGATGGTTGAATAAGAACTCTACTAGAATGCACTATCACACTACTAATTGTCCTTATTGTAATAGTCTTTTATGAAATAACCACTAAATAAATAAAAGCTGTCGTAATTAATTTGCGATTGTGCAGGGCCAGCATTAAAACTGTTATAATTTTATAATATTTTATTTTGTTTCAAAAGTCAATAGTGCTATAACATTTTATGTTCCAAATGTCCGTAGGAATCTGTGGTATAAATATTAATTATTATAACTGGGACACCCTATATTAAAAAAAACAAACATTCATCTTAGTATTATCTAGCATGATGAATATAAAACGGGATGATGATTATTACACTTGTAAATATGAGACTAATTTTACTAATTTAAAACTAAAGTAGCAAGTTTACCTTTTTTAAGTAGATGGCCATCATCATAAATAACTTCGTTTCTGAAACAAAAAAAGATAATGTCAATAAACTGCATTAAAAATTAAGTTGTGTTGTCACTGATTATAACTCGCTCTTTTAAATTTTAACTAAAGGACTACTGGAACTTATCAATAGAAAGTAAAATTTACTTGTTTTACAATAAAACTAATAAGTTGATGTCTGGATTTTTTACACATCACGATGCTAAAAGCTCATCAACATCATCATAAAGTCATCAGTCCTAAGACTGGTTGGACACGCACCTCCACTCTTTCCTATCCTGAGGTAATCTTCGCATTTCCCTAAAGCTAGAACAACCCATATCCTTAACTATTTGCGAACAGTAATCTAATCTAGGTCTACTTCTATCATTCCTAACTTTCATTTCTGCCTCTAATATGTCTCTGACTAGACCTTCATCCCTGAGAAGGTGTCTTACCAACCTATCTCGCCTATTTTTTATTGACTTCCATACAGTCCTCTGTTTCTAATACCTATTCATTTCTATCTTTCTCTATCCACGGTATCCTCATCATTCTAACCTTTTTTTTTTTCAAAGCGCCCACTGTCCATGTTCCACACCCATACAGAGCTGTGCTCCAAACATCTACCTTTAACAACCTTTTTAGAATTTCTAAATGAATCGTTCGCGAGTATAGAAGTGACTTCTTTTTATTGAAGGCGACTCGACTCGACCCTGCGCTATCCTCTGCTTTATATCCCTATTACTCCTTCCGTTATGACTTATCTGACTTCCTAGATATCTAAAATCAGCCACTTCTTCTAATTTTTCGTCTCCTATCTTTATATTCGCTCTTTCCCTACTTTTTCTTCCCTTGCGAACCAATATTTTAGTTTTACTTTTATTTATTTTCATACAGTACTGATATGTCAGTACCGCTTTCATTTTATTTAAAGCTATCTCTACGTCCTCCTTGCTAGATGCTAATACTGCTATATCATCTGCAAATCTAAGCATACTAATCTTTTGCCCCTGTATATCTATCCCTACAGTTGTACTGTCTTTAATAATGTTGATCGCGTCTTCGATGTATAGATATAGCGGTGACAATGTGCATCCCTGTCTGACTACCTTTTTAATATTTACTTCTCGATTAAAAGGTCACTATCGTGTTATTAGTAGAAAACCGAGATTGTGGTAGTGAAATAAGTAAAGTAAAAAGGAGACTCGTCCTAGTCACAACTTAGCTTTTTCTTTGCGGAGACGTGTTTTGCTCACTTCTCTCGACTCCAATCCTGCGTTGACAATGCTCTCATTAGAAACGGGCGAAACACTGTCCCCAATATGGTGTTGGAGTAAGTTCCCTTTTTAATTTAGCTATCACAATCATTATTTCATTACATATTTATACAATATATAAATACATACAGTTTTCTAATACGTAATTCAAAAATACTACTTCAACTCTCCACTCCAATGTTTTATATGGAAATTATACCTTGTAAATGCACTTATTTTGTAACTGCTATCATTTATTTACTTTCTTATCAGTTTAGTAACCATGTTGTATTCACAAAATTGCAACATTCATGCGTTTCTGAAAGAAGCGCCGAGTTGAACAGAGGCAAAGTAACGATAGGTGAATAAGGATGCAGTACGATGAGAACCTATAACCTCCTGAATCAGTTAACATTGTTTTAATAATTAAATGGTTATAGTATAATCATTAGTTTTTAATTAGAAGTGTTGAATGTGTAATTCACACCATAACTTTACCAAAAGGCTGATGATAAAATTGAAACAATTTGTTGTTTGAATTGCCGTTAAAGATATACTTTGCATTTTATGCATGTTAGACATAATATGTGGTTAACAAAGTGGTATTTAAAATTTAACGAGGAATTCTAAACTGCAACAATAATTGGAGCATTCCTTTTGAATAAATGAAATTAGGTTGCCTCCTGGAAAAATGGGACACCCTTTATAATCGAAAATAATTTTAGGATATGCAGAAACTTATATCATACCACTTTTGTAAGAAACTTTTTTTGGGTCTTCTTTGGTCTCGGGAATTATTATTGCTAAGTTTGGTAGGGATAGGTCTTGCTCGCACCAGAGGGTTCTAGATGGTCTTGCTTACCTCCCGTCCACCGTATGCTGATTGAACGTACATCAAAACAAACCGGGGCAACCCACCCCCTACATACATCGATGTTACGTTTTCTCAAAATCATTATTATCATTATAACCTCTCTGTATTTTCGAGTAACCAATAATTATGCAACTTATACCCAATGCTATATATAACTTTTCACTGTGCTCATAAATTATTCTAGAACATGGAGCTCTTAAGACAATCTTTTTGTAGAAGTAAATTCCAGTCACGCGTCGGAGTTGTCACGCACAATTTTTGATGACTAATTTATTCATTCATGTCACTCATAAGTAGGTACGTGAAATTCTAAAATTGTTTTTGATCTAATAAAAGCTTAGACCTATGTAAATAACTTAAGACATACAGGAAGGAGAGAGGGGAGACATAAAGTGAAATTGCCTGATGAGTATAAATTTTTGGCACTATTGTCAGGTAAGCCAAACCCATCCGAATACGCACAAATTGTTCTGATTGTAACAATATTATGTTTGTGATTGTGTCAGGAATTGAGGCTAACCGTTAAATGTACTGACATCATTTGAAACCAAATTGGTCGAATTTCGGCCAAATGCAACAACTTTATAATACAAATATACATGAGAACATAGATATTTGTACGTTGCCAGTAATAACCTTTAATAACTTTACCATTAGGACTATACAATAATACAATAAAATGACTAATCATAAATAATAATTTTAAGTAACAATACATGTTATGTGCTCTTACAGATGTTTGCATTCACCTTCATAAGGCTTTCTGCCCCGAAGAGTGGTTGGACACACACCTCCATTTCTACATATCTTGTTTTTCTTACCCCATATCTAAAGTCCTACGTCTACAAACTTTCATAAATATGTAAACACACATGTGTGAATAATCAGACAATTATGAGCTTTAAAGGAAGGTCACCTTTAATAAAGAATCATTTATAATCTGTGGGAAATTTAAAAAAAGAATGTAACTATATTACTGACAACAAAGCAGAGATTTTAGTCGATAAAGAGTGACAATGGTATTGCTAATGAATAGGTGTGTTCCACATATTACTCACTGTTATATCATCAGATTTAATGCGCGGAGTGTTAAGGACACGAATGACAGACACTCAAATGGGATGGGAGTGTCATCTAACATCTATATTATTTCGCGAGGGACACCCAGTCACGAGTTTATTTGTCACAATGACAAAAGCCTACGTTATAAATAAATTTGAAAAGATCATCTCGATTATAGTTAATTTGTTATCTGAGTGTAGGTACACAATAGCATACAGGGCGAATAATACAAAAAAATCATGTTCAAATTAAGAAAGAAAAACAGGAATATAACCTAATAATTGGTACCCACGCTCTAATCTTTTGGGATTTTACATGTGAGCGTGTTTCAGATGAATACATGGGATACAGAGGAACATATGGACATTGAAACTACGTATTGATTTTTATTGCTTAATATTTCCTGTATTACTGTAGTTGATATTATGATACTGTGGCGAATAAGAGGCACACGAATCACTGAAGTGGCGGCCACTTTGGCGACCACAGACGCTAGCATGAAACGACACATTGTTGTTGATGCCAACTTTCACACGGCGGCAGCCACTAATTTAACCAATAAATTGCTACTTAGACATTTGTATTTTATTTGCACTTGCACTTGCACTTCGTTTTCATCATCATTTTTTATTTGTACTTTGTGTGTATCTCGAACTTGATTGGAAAATTAGATTCTCCCAAACTTTTGAGAATTAAAACAGCATTTGTTCACACGAGCTACTGAAGTAGTGTAGCAGCAGTAGGTTGGTCAACGTGACAAAATATATACCATAAATACAGAAGATATAGCAAAATCATCCGGCAATCTAGGATTACAGTAGCGACAAATACGTCAATAAAATAATTAAATAAAATAAGTGGGAAGCAATAATTGCAAAGTACGTTTCGAAATATGAAGAGAAAACTAAACGATCGGTGAGAATTATGATTTATTATAATTGTTGTTTCATTAGGCAATTTACAACAAGCAAAGTAGTGAGTTTATATTCCCTTTTCGGGTAATGTCTGCACTTCTTAAATGAATATTACTGTGAATTATTATCTTGACGCAGTGACAGCCACCTGTGGTCGTTAAAATGCCCGCACGATAAATACACGATCGCGATCGGTTCGTCACAGTGGCGCAACTACCACCCGTGTGAAAAGGTTCTATCACCACATACATCCAACTTTTTAGCACCGATAATATTTAAATCAATAACAAATGCAAATATTTCGGGTTCGACAAATTGTAAATATTTGGTACTCTACCACAGAGCCAGGCAAATTTTAACTTCGCAGGAGCCGCTACATGAGGTTAGTTTGAGTCACTCCATACCCTTCAATGAGTACGAGAGAGTAAGCAGTAATGAATAATTTTGTTTTGTCTTTTTCTTCTCCCTTCCACTCCCATATCAAGTCCCTTCATCCCGTAGACGAGCGAAGCCACTCTCGCAACTTAAATAATACCTACGAAAATTTTCGTTACTACGTTCGCAAAACTATTGGGTTTGGCTATGGAAGAGGGGACTCACCTACGAAATGGAAGGGATAAGAAAAGGAAATAATCATCTCACTCGCACTCGCAGGATCAATGACGAGCTACTTGGTTAACCTTGAGGATCACTCGGGATGCAAAAGATCCGAGTTTGCCCGGCTCTGCTCTACCATCATCCACCAACTATTAGCTCATCCTTCACTTTTTTTCTGAAGACTTCTTTTTCATAATTTAGCCAGTTCGATCAGAATATTTTTCTCTTCAAGTAGTATTTCTTCCGTCCTCCAAGTTGTTTAAATAAATTGTTATTGTTGTTATCGTTGTTTCGTTGTCTAGTTTTATTTTCTCACTCGGAATACAGAACACGACAGTAAAATGGAAAGAAATCAAATTTGATAGAAAATCAATATGAAACCGATTGAACAATAATTTGTAATTCGTCGTTAAATAATTATCTTTTTCGATTTGTAACAACTGTTGTAAACGTATGCCTACAACGTGGTGGCGCGTTTGCATCTTTTATTATAGCGATGCCAACCAAAGGCTCTGACAGCTGCGGCGACCGTGATTCATATCCAGGCCTAATAGATGAATCTTGTGAAGTTTCAGGAACATTCCCTAACAATAGAAGTAGCAAAGTAACGTATTCAATTGCTCAATAATACAGTCTGAAAGATTGTACACATTTTCACTTGTTTTCAAGATAACTGTTAAAACTAAGCTTTATAAGACTTATTACATGACCGGAATCTATGGTTGAAGATTCCGGCTGAAGGACAGTAGTCTAAATGAATTGTTAGGTCCAGACGTAGAAACTTACAAACATTTGGACCTAACAGTTCATTTAGCAGCTGCGGTTGACATCTTCAGTGCAACCGCATTGACAACACATCTGCGAAGGTTATAACTCGATAGCAATCTTTGTGCTTGTGCAGTTTTTATATGCCTGTCGGAGTGATATTCAGGGGTCCGGGTAGATGTCAGGATAAATGCGGTAGTATCTATACGGTAGTACACTAGTATCCAAAACTAGCGAAACGCGATAGCTAAATCCGCTTGGGGTGCCGGATCAGATACTTAGAGGACAGACCAAATGACGCGACGTTCATCCCTACAACTAAGGTCATCCGCCAACTAATCCCAATAATTGTGGTAAAAACCCGAAGACTGAACAAAAAATATGTACAGGTTCGCAAGAATGACCTCGCCCGTTACACTTAAGAAAGGGGGCCGAGGTAGCCTGTCCGACATGAGTATCAAAGGTGACGATTCCATGAATCCGAGATTCGCCCCTCGCACATCTGACCCTGAACATCCAACCACTGATGTAAATGATACTACTGGAGTCTGCACTGATAGAAAGGAATTCTTTGATGCAGAAAATATATTTTTTTTGCTCAAAGAAAAACATTTTTTTCAAAAATAATCTATTGAATTAATAGTATGAGTTCATTTTTCACAAGAAAAATATTTTTTGCTGCATTTCTTTGATTCAATGCAGTTTTGTTCATGAAAAGTTATGATTTTGCTTCATTCAAAATAATACATTTTCACTTATTCTAAAATTAATCTTTACTTTAGATTAAGTTAGTGTTCACTTTGAGTAAGAAGACACCGGCAGAAACTTTCTTCTTCTTCTTGAATATGTATATGCTCTTTGATGCAAACTAGTTTATTAATACTTATCAAGCGTGTGTAGGAGCGATTTTTATTATTATTATGAATGATGATATTTTTCACCTATTATGTATATATATACCAATAGCCTCAGCTATTTCCTCCTACCAGCTTTACATAGCAACCAGTGGGTTCCCCTCGAGAGTTACATCTTGCGAAGTGGCATGCGGCAATGAATGTAAAACAACATGTAAGGAAATAAACAAAACCCTCAATTAGAACAATACAATGCGATAGACAGTTTAAACACTTACGCGGGCCGACGCCCCAGTTGGGGCCGCCCTTGCGATGTCCCAACGTGTCGAACTCGGTGATGTAGTTGTGTCCAACGAAGAATCCCTGATGACGATTGTAGACTGCCTGAAACAATAGGTGTTTGCCACACCTAGGCCCCAGCTAAATAACCAGGCATTCTATGCATTGGCCTAATGCATAGATCGCTCCCAATGCTTATCTTTACGTTGGCAAGCTATATGTAGAGACTTATCCCTCTACTGGACGCCCTTGTGCCGATATCACCGCAGCTTTACCGACATTCAGGCCACTGCTGTATACGGCAGGTCAAGGAGTGGACTTCTACTCATTAACACGTCACCCACAGGTGCACTGCCACTCCAGGCATATCTAGCTAAATCTGCAGTGGACTACCTGACGCACAGGATTTACACTCCACCTAAAGGCTCATCCGACCCGTCGGCCGTTGGCCTTACACTTTTACAGGCCTCACATTTCAACAATAACAACAACACAAAATACATAATATGTGCACAATAACCAACTTTCTCAATATTAACAAATATTAACTGCCTTTACGGCACCTTACTCTCTCACCAGAGTAACACCACTGCCCTTACGGCATCTTACTCTCACTAGAGTAACCAACTGCCCTTACGGCACCTTACTCTCACTAGAGTAACCAACTGCCCTACGGCATCTTACTCTCTCACCAGAGTAACCAACCGCCCTTAAGGCGCTTTACACATCCTTACACGCCGACTGCCACTTCACCACTGACTTTAACTTAAAAGCCCTCTTACAACGACCCTCTTTGGTTTCATTCTACATATATGTCATTAATATCTGGTTTAGCCCAAATAGCAAATAAATGCCGAATAAATAACTTTCCTACACGTGTGAAGATATGATGCCACCATGTCAAACTTAACTTTTACTCAATTTTAGCCGATGCTTATGATGCACAAACGATATATATCTATGGGATACATTTAGACTGTAGTTAATTGCGTCATTAATACATACATCGCTTTTTGTAATATACCTATTTCCCACACTACGAAGTAATGAATATAATTTTCAACAGATACAATCAGCAAGAGGCATGTAAATAATACATACCATATAAGATGATACAATTTACTATCTCCTCGAACAATTTCTCAGTCTGCATGCCTTCATAAACGATAAATAAAAAATTTTCCAGCGCAGCATCCACGATCACGATCTAAAATCATGCAATGAATTCATGCAATAATTACTAGTTCATGAGAGAAACAATTTATTGTTACGTTGCATTCGGAACTTACTATACAAAGCTATTCGTCTGTTGATTGTAAAAACCGTCAAATAAAAAGTTACAGTTGTATGTTCCTTTTATACATATGTATATAGGGTGTCCCAGTTATAATAATTAATATTTATACCACAGACTCCTACGGGCACTTGTAACATAAAATGTTATAACACTTTTGACTTTTGAAACAAAATAAAAAATTATAAAATTATAACAGTTTTGACGCCGGCCCTGCACAATCACAAATTAATTACGATTGCCAGCTGATCGTAGAAAAATTCACCTTCAGTAGGTCGGAATCAGCTGCTTATTGGGTAATGTTATTGTTTATGTTTGGTCTTAAGTTACGAATCAGACGAAGAAAATGCACTCGCGTTAAGGTCCATTACATGACTGAACATGTTAGAAAAACTACGTATGTAACCCCATGATCGTAAACTGAAGTGGACCTAATGTGGCCCATGACATCGACTATTATGCTATTTTAAACAGAAAAGAAATTATAACAACTACGGAATAGTTAGAAGCGGTGCACAAACAACCCTGGCCATCCAGCGTTTCGTAAAGGTTTTGTAACATAACGTACTAGTGTACGAAACCAAATGTATTTGCTATGGTTGTAAAAGTTGAGACAAGATGCAGACCTACTTTGACCAAACACATGTGTTAAACTGCTCATTTTGACGTTAGTTTTGCCTGGCATCGCTTATTAACCCCACGTGGAGTAATACAAGGGTGTGTCCAGAAGGACCAATTTTGGTTATTTTGTTTTCATTAAATGTAAAAATCTAAATACTGATATAACCTCGTATAATTGCACTGCTGGAAGTGACTGGAATAAATACACATAATGTTGTAGTTTCTAACAGGTTGTTCAGTTTGCTTTGGATTGTTGTGGAATTTACTTGTTTGTTACGTGTTAATTTATTTAATTAGTGGTCATTTCATAAAAGACTATTACAATAAGGACAATTAGTAGTGTGATAGTGCATTCTAGTAGGGTTCTTATTCAACCGTCAGTTGGTGGTGAGTTACATTACCAATGCCTATCGTATAATTCGAAATATTCCCGGTATCTTGGCCAAAATTCGCAGCAACTGGGTACGCCGCTGTCAGTGTTGCATTGAAGCGAATGGCGGACAATTTCAATATTTTTCATAAAAGGTGCGCTTTTCTTTTTCACTTAAACCTTTTTTTTACAAAGTGGAAGTGCATTCGGCTTTCTTCCCAAGAGATACTTGTTACATCCACATTAGATCAGCAGAGCGACGTTAGTCGCCTAGATTCAGGCCCGTAATGAAACAAATTGTACGCTCAAATTTAGAATATTTGCGAGCTCAATTGTCACTAGATTGAAAAATTATATAACACTTTTTTGTTGTATTTTGTGTCAGGAAGCCATGTTTTTTTTTTAATTATTATAAATGGGACACCCTGTATATATAAACATAAGTATGTATATTAGGGTGAATCTTTCCGTTGCACACATTTATGTTTTATCGTAAAGAACAATATTGTCGGTATTAACAAAAGAAGAAAAGAAGCGAGTTTCGATTAACCCTAATGCATATGGTCTAATACACATAAATAAAATTATGCCGATAAGTAAAATGACTTTATGTCAGAGAAAAATAGAGAGATCAATAAATAAAAAATACAGAAACATTAAATGCACTATTGCTGATATTTACTATGCTACGTTGAACACTCATCGTCAATTCGTGCCTATTATAAGCAGGTAATATTTATGAGTTTCTTAGTATGAGGAAATCTCAGAAGCCACATTATTTTGAAATATCACAAACATAGATAATATATTATTTATAGAATGCGCGTGAGTATTCAAAATTGTCTATAAAAAGCAACGTTGTCATACTGACTAAAATATAGAAAAATGACTATCCTCACATGTAACAAATAATTCGGTACTCTAAATATTGAAATCCTGATCTAAGAAGGATCTGTATCAATCTACCGTCAGTTACACGTACGCAAAACATTTTTAAAAGATTAGATTTTTAACAGCCATTTAGCGCATGGAAATATTAACTTACAGTCAGGTTTAAAAAATAGCATCAGTTAAGTCATTCATTCAAATATAGAATTATTTTTTTATGTTTATATTTACATTCTACAGATAATACTATGTTTTAAAGGATTCTTTATATACCTGATGATCCGTTTTAATTTAATGGCAAATTCACGACATGCAAATAACCAATTAATAAAAGACTACTATAAATATTAAGTTGTGTGGAGCTAACTGTTTTTGTGGTCGAACACCGGGTCCAGAACTTTGATTAAGTCTTGAGAGAATCAGATGGACCCCCTTAGAATCCGGCAACTTATGTAGGGGCCATTTATCGATACTTCCCTGTCGATATACGAGGCGTGTCTGCAATATAAGGTCACCAAACCATGAGGAACTATTTTACACGAGATTGAGCAATAGTAGCGTGTAGATTGGCTCCCATCTTCAAATCCCCACCACGATCAGCCCCCGCTGCGACGCTTAATCTTAACTGGGCAACCATTCGAGATGGAGCTCCCACTCGCTTCTCCCGCCAAGTGTGAGTTGCGTGCAGTGATCCCTTTTTTTGAGTGCCAAGAACACTACTCCCTTTGACACTCATCTGTCATCTCCCTTATTCGCTGTGTGCGAAGTAGGTGGTGGGAGAACTACGATTCGATCGCACCGCGCGCCGTGGCCAAACAAGGAACTTTCGGCGGACCAAGTGTCACTATTTACTAATGAAATTTACGTATCCCTGCATTATTAGGCAAAAATAAATAAATATGCGGCAATAAACCTACTGCGTAGATAACTACAAAAACAGTGGCAAAAACAGTAATCACAAATTCTTTAAATTTCCACAAGCAAGTTGAAAACGAGAACAACGAATGAAATGGATAATTGCTATAATTTAGCCATATTTAACTAAAATTCATAAACAGTATGCATTGCTTACAACCCTACACTCATAAATAATTGTCTACAATATATATGAAATGCGTTATTCGATTAAATTTGTTTATTTATTTACTTTTCATGAAGACAGTTACAAAAAAAAACGTGTGTACTATCTGAAATTAATTGATTGTGCCATTTTAGACGAGTAATAAAAAATATTAACGTTATTATCGACAGTATACATTTGTGTGATCGAATAGAATATGTGTAAATGTCGATATTTCATATAAATTATTTGTTTGTTTACTTATTCTTAGTCATGACAGCTAGCCATTTGACATTTTAGTCCGCTAGGTGGCGCTTACATCAAGTCACACCTGGGTGAAATGCATTTCCAGACCGTCGACGAATTGGAACTAGCTGCCCATTTCCATGACAAAGACATACAAAAATTGCTACGCGTTCAGAAGGTTATCGATAGCAATGATGATTATATCGAAAAGCAGCATACTTTTCATCAATGTACCAGTCGTTGCCAATAAACGTGTTTTCTATTTGGAAAAAATATAGAAGACCTTATTTTACGGATAAAAACACTTTAGTAAGACCCAATTCCAAAAAAAAAACTTACCAGAAAAAATGCCTTTCATCAAAAAATGTCAAGCAGTCTCTGATAAAGTTATAAACAAGCAATAGATGAACTATTAAAATATCATGCAAAAATCATTGGTATCGATAAACAATAAATTCATGGCGTCTTTTGCATTAGTTTGTTTAAAGTTACCATCAAAGTGTTTATTTCTTAATTTATTGTAATAGTAAGTATTGAGAAAAGTCATACTTGGCGCCTGTCAAGATACATCTTAAAATTCCGTATTTTAATTTCTCAATTAGCAATTGATATTCGTGTTGACATTAAATTCTAATCATCGTTTGCCACTCCAACTTCGTATCGTAAACAAGTTTCCTCCTTATAAAAATTCTTATTTATGACAGTCACCGTCTTTAAAAGTTTGTCAAGCAATTTGTATGCCCGTGAGAAATGTGATTATTATTGTTAGTGCACTGTAATACGTGCTCGCTGTTGGATTCCATTTCTATTTGCTTAGTAGAAGATAGACAGCACTCTATCCTGTCAATTACGTTTGATGTGTTTTACTTTCACTTCAGTTGCTATGTATTTACATTTACACAAACCGAAAGACAGCAACCGGAGTAATGATAACTGTACACGCAAACGGAAAATATAAGTAAATAATATATCAATGTATGTATACTGCTTACTCCTGTACAAACTTGAAGATGTGCAGGCGAATTAAAGCACCTGAATGTAAGTTGTCGTTCGGTGTTTATTTATAATGTACAGAAAATGATTGAAAACATTTTAGCTACAACAATCGATATACTCTCGAAAACAGCTCGATAAAGCAATTTAATGATACGTAAACAAAATCTAACTATGCGAACAACGTCAGTTTTTTGGTTTTCTCACTAAACAATAATGAGAATAATGAGAAAACATTCCTTGACGTGTAAGAAAGAAATAAATGACAACTTATACGAAAACAGGAGGGACGAATAAAACTGATGAGAGAAAGCACAAATATTATTAGATGTCATATCAAAATCCCTTCAAGCAATTTTTATTGTGATATAGAAAAACACCTTTCACGTTACGCCTCAATAGAATTTTATTTGAAGATATTTTCAGAAAGTGAAACATGGATTATTATTATTAAAAGGATAGGGGGCACTACGTTCAAAAAATTCGAGATTCATGCCAATAAATACATAGGTAAGTATATTTTAAACTTCCTACAGGACAATGCAAAAACCAATTGTTCGGTCTTTGTTAATTGTATATAATCATTGTACATATTTTGTAATATTAAGAAGACGGGCTTTAAGTTTTCAGTTTATATTAGTTTGTTAAAATTTTTTAGTTTGTACAAATTTTATTATCACAGTTTGAAGGGACTTTATTCATAGGTACGTTTAGGAATCTCTCATCAGCTAGACATCAATAAACAGGAACAGTTCGCAAATAAGTGACTTAAACATCTTCAGAACCAAATGGGCGTTACCATTTCTGTTTACCGAGGGGCGTATTTACCCCTGTATATATTATTTCCAATTCTAGCAAAATATGAATTTCGGATACACCTGCGATACGCACAAAACCATCAGCACAACTATTATAAAGAAGTATGTATAACTTAAGTCAGAAGTGCAGTTCAAGTATTTTAACGCATTCAATTCAAACAGTTCAAGAAAAGGTTCAAGAGTCAACTCATTCAATTCAAGCAGTTCATTCAATGCATTTCCATTCACTGAGTATTTACATTCGTATATGTATGAACCTTATCTTTGTACCAAGAACTTGTAACGTGACATTCTAGTGACAATTTGCAACTTTTTTCTGTACTTGTTTTTAATTAAAAATAGCTCAAAATGTTGAAGTGTTTTGTTTGAAACCAACAACACCTACACACCCGTGTTTAAACTTATGTCATTTTCGCTTGATCTATTACTATCTCCAAAGAAGCTGAAGTTCGGCGAAACATCCCACAAGTTTAATAATGTTTTATATAATGTACTTACTACGTATCCTTGATTACGGATTTTCATCACGTCAAGGAGAAAAAATTTTATTCTCTAATAACATGCTTTAAAAATAAAGACACTCAATGTTCACTTATTTTTCAAAAAAAAAAAAAAGAAACTGAACAATTAGCACAAGCTTCGCCGAATCTTAGCTTATTCAGGTAAGTTGTATATCAAGCTAGGACGACAAATTTATATCTAGAAAAGTAATAAATGTTGTCCAAAATTCTCAACACTCCGTGAAATTGTTAGGTATCGGTAATGTCCCACAAATATTTAATGTAAGACTGAGCCGTGAGATATCGATAACACGGCGTCGTAGGTTTTTAATGAGCCGAGCACCCGGTTTGCATTCGGTGGCCCAGTGGGTCTGGCACCTTTTTTAGTATCCAGTCTAGTACGGATAATGCCGGCAGTACCGGGTAATTTCTACGAAATGAAAAAGAAAAAAATAAAACGCCAGCAATAATAATTTAATACGTATAATAAAAAACCTTCCTAATAAAAATTAGAGTTAAGGTTGTTTTGGAATAGATCGTTTGTTCTAATTTGTATTGTTTATTGATTACTATACCAAAATATTTGTTAGTCCGATACAGTTCTTGTGTTTACTTTTTTTGGTGAACAAGAACCATCATTATGGCCAAACTGATACTATTTTTGTAGCTTGTTGGTATATGTATTCTTGATCAGTATGACGAATCGAAACTAGTGATCAAATCATTAGACTAACGATAAAAAAAATGTAAAATTGGTAACAAAGTAACGACAAATTATAGCACACTTTAGAAATATGAAATATAGCATCTTCACACATATCTTCCGAAAAAGTTAAGGTTTGACGAAACATAAGTTACTTAAGTATTTAATGTAATCTATTTATTTCGTTTCTTTCTCTCATATTACGGTCGAAACCATTCAATAAACTAATGAGATGAGTTCCATTAGGCTTAATTCCCACTGTAGGTCCGCTTTTGATCCGTTAAATATTTTTACAGGAGAAACAATAAGTCTATTCACAATGACGTTATCTTGCCGGTTTCGGTCCCATCATGCTATAATACTGATACATTTCAGACAATATTTTATCGAAGCCAGATTAGATTTGTGCTTCATTCCGTCATCATAGGTCAGTTGCGTTTCTGAATCTGACAAGAACGTGTGAATGTGAAATTGCACAAGGAATAGCATGTTATTTAAATAACAGTACAATAATAGAGAATACTGGTAGTTTTTCCTTAGTTCATTTTTGTTTTTAATTTCATTTAAAATATAAACTGGAAGTTTTATGGTTTCTGGTTCCACAATTTGCCCGTTTTCGTTCCAAATTTTGTATTTTGGTATAAATGTATTGCTTGTGTTAGTTTATAAATTTCTATTTCAATTTGATCGGTCGTGTTTGTTGTATTACTGATTTTTACTTTTTGATCTCGGTCTTTACGAACCCTTATCTAATCAGTATTTTTATAAGCTGTTATTATCCGTATTTGATTTTCTTTGCACTTGGTGCTACTGGTTAAGGTTAAAAGAATGGAGTTCTGATCTGAACTAAAATCTGATAAGGACGTCGGATGGGTTATTCCTGTAAAATTTTTGTTTATTACTAGGTCCATTGTTGTCGGGGTGGATCCGATGACTGGTAATGGGTAAATTTGTCGGGTTGAAATACAATTACGTTATTTTGTTGAATGCAGTTAAATAATGTTCTGCCACTGGCATTGCCGATGTGGCAATTCCAGTTTCTATGGTGTTTCCGTTTGCTTTAAGTTGTGTTATGAGGCTGAAGTTTTTAGTAAGAGCTACAACCCCGCCGGCATTTTTCGTATTAGGACGATGACGTCTGATTACTGATAGCCTTTAGTTTTAATTTCATATCTTTGATTGAGCTTTGTTTCATTTATCAACATATAATATCTATGTTTCTTGCGTGTAGGAAATAAATTAATTATATGATTTTTGCATTTTCGTCTGTAGAATTCCAAGGTGCAGTTTTAAGTTTATATTCTATAACTGGAGGCAAACAAAAAAATAAGGGGCCTGGGTTATTCTGGATCAATCTTTCAAAAGATATAGTTGACTTTTACTTAAAACACTTGTTAAATACAATATAAATTTAAATAAACAGAAGTTAAGTGTTAAGAGTTTTTCTTTGGGTTTTTTTACATTGTTTATTTTAAGAAATGCCTCGTCGTTGTTGTGTTCCCGGTCATCATCTTTATAACGTGGTAAGTGTTTATATTTTTATTCCCAAAAAATGATGAAATGCAAAAAAAATGCGTAAGTGCTATACCTGGCAAAGATTGGACTCCATCAAGCTATTCTGCAGTTTACATACATCGCTTTAACGGAAATGACATTATAAAAACAGTAAAAAAAGTATCCACTGCCATCGTAATGTTTTGAATGTCCTTTAAACATATATAAAATTACGAGATAATGATGAAATAGAAATTTACATTTGTTGAAAATTCATTGACAGAATAAACGGAACTTATATATGTTAGGAACAATCAAGATATTCATTACATATTTCTTAAGCTTTATATGTATACCGGTTAATATTTAAATTTTAATCAGCAATACTAATAAAACTGTTCACACAGGAAATTGGCGCTTGTATGTTTAGGTCATCGCGAATGAGGGTATAAACAATACAGACTTCAGAATTGGCGTAATATACATGGTTCCCCGCCGAAGATCAGAAAATTCGTTACTGTCTACCATATGTACCAAAAAATATACATACATACAGTAAATAGTGTGAATCTGTGAGTATATCCAGCAGCATATAATGCAGTAATTACCCAAGTAAGTAAATTCTGTGCTTTAGTAACCATAACTAAGACAGGACGAACCTAGTAATTTACTAATAGAAGGTATTAATTAACTAACAAGTAAGGCACTCCATTATGTTTGTAAGGGTTTTATAATTTTTGTATACCTGTATGTGTAAATAAATGAACGTTCAAAAAGTGAACTAAAAGATGTATAGGTATATAATAGTCGGAACGTATATTTCTTTCTATGTTAAGTTAAACGGACTGGGATAGATTTTACGATTTGCCCCTGTCCTTATACTTTGAGCGGTGTGACCGGCAAGCGAGGATTCGACCCTCTTCGACATGAAAAAACAAACAGGACCTGTTAAAGTTATATATGCGTGAAATTTACGAAAGTGCACTAGTGCTATTCTGTGTTTTCCATACTTGTGAATATTTTAAGGACATTATAATATTACTGATTGTTACCTGTTTTAACTGCAAATTAGGGTGAGTTATTCACTGAGTACTTCAAGTATGCTTAGTAATTATTCTGGCGATTGTTTTATGTAAAGATGCTGTTGATGATTCTTGTTGATATTAAGTTCATTTTTAATTAGTGTTAATGAAGCTTTATTTCGGTCACTGCGTTCATAACAGAATACTCTTTCTGTAAATGCTGAAGTGGCCGGAACGGATAGCAATAGTGACACTTCTTTGAACAGATTTGGGAAAATCAGGTTGTTCCGTAAATGTGGCTTGCCATTTTTCTGTGCAATATTATTGATATAAAAGTACTCTGAATTTCGAATAATCGCTTACAAAATTACGATGTTTTCTTAAGGCCTTAAATAAAGTATTTTTGCGTACTTTATGTGTCTTGTAAAGTAGGTATAACGTACGCACAGTCGAAATAGAGTACAATACTTTATAATAAAGTACGGGTGGCAACCCTAG
>NW_020438930.1:533342-538231 GCF_000699045.2 Agrilus planipennis
TTTTTTTTACTGCAAAAATATTTATTAGAAGGGCAAAATGTATCTAAGCTTAAAAACTAAAACAAAAAAATTCTATATAAACATAAAAACAAACGAAAAATGTACATTTTCTTAAGTGATTTAAGTAATTTTAATTTTTTCTTTTCTTAAGCCTCAAATACATCAGGAGCAGTCTCATTGGGGTATGTGCGTAATATGTATTGCTCTTACCCCAGGTCTGATAAACGCACTAGCCCCGAATTGAAAACGGTAAGGGGCAAGAGCGGCACAATACAAAAAAACTGTAAAAACGATAAATTCACTACAAAATATTGTGCTAAACGTAAACAACTATAACATATTTATTTACTCTCCAAAAATCAAACAAAAATCTCCAAAGATTTCATAAGAATATGCGGATTAATTTTGGTCGGTGAACTTGATCTGAGAGATGAAAAATACATGTAACACTTTCACAGCTGAAGCGTAAATGGAACTAAATAATTCAGCTCTGTAACAATTAAAGTCGATGGCAGACGTACTAAGGATATCAAACAATGGATGGCAGCGCCTATTTCAAAAGTAATGTAATTCTAACGGCTAAGTTACGCTCTTGCCCCATCATAACTTATTTAATTTAATCTATTTATTTCGTTTCTTTCTCTCATATTACGGTCGAAACCATTCAATAAACTAATTTAGATGAGTTCCATTAGGCTTAATTCCCACTGTAGGTCCGCTTTTGATCCGTTAAATATTTTTACAGGAGAAACAATAAGTCTATTCACAATGACGTTATCTTGCCGGTTTCGGTCCCATCATGCTATAATACTGATACATTTCAGACAATATTTTATCGAAGCCAGATTAGATTTGTGCTTCATTCCGTCATCATAGGTCAGTTGCATTCCTGAATCTGACAAGAACGTGTGAATGTGAAATTGCACAAGGAATAGCATGTTATTTAAATAACAGTACAATAATAGAGAATACTGGTAGTTTTTCCTTAGTTCATTTTTGTTTTTAATTTCATTTAAAATATAAACTGGAAGTTTTATGGTTTCTGGTTCCACAATTTGCCCGTTTTCGTTCCGAATTTTGTGTTTTGGCATAATGTATTGCTTGTGTTTATTTATTACCGAAATGAATTTGAGTGTCTTCCTTTGATCCACTTATAAACAATGTGGATCAATAGTTACACTCGGTAGATGAGTACGCAAAAATGTATAACTGGTCAGACAGAACAACTTGTAATTTTACTCTCAGTAAATTACGTGGCCCTACGAAAGTGTGGTATCAAGGGTTAGAAACTCACACACATACTTGAAACGAATGGAAAGCCATGCTTTTAGACAATTTTAAAACTAAAAGAGATCTGCACACGGCGATGTTTAAAATGTTTTCTTGTAAACCAAACCCAAATCAAAGTCTCTAAAAATAAAGCACTTAAAAAACACATTAGCAAGCGGCGAATCTCATTTGCACAAAAAAATCTTTACTGAATACAAATTAAAAGGTAATATCATTTATAGAATTACAACCACTGGTCACAGATGGGTGGTTCCAAAAACGGCCCGTTTTCAAATCCTACGATTATGCCACGATGATGTTGGTCATCCTAGTATTGAAAGAACCTATGAGTTAATATCCGGTAAATATTGGTTTACAAGAATACGACGATTCACTAATAAATATGTTAAAAACTGTTTACACTGTCTTTATTACAAATCTCCGAGAGGTAAAAAAGCAGGCTTCCTTCATCCAATTCACAAGAAACCAGAATCTTTCCACACTATCCATCTGGACCACATAGGTCCGTTTGTTAAGTCCAAACTCGGAAATTCATACATACTTACTATAGTTGATGCTTTCACAAAATTTTTAATAATTTATCCTGTAAAAAGTACAAAAGCTTCGCAGGTCATTCAGTCTTAATGACATGAGAAAAACTTTCGGAGCACCTCGTTGAATAATATCTGACCAGGGTAAAGCATTTGTTTCAAACAAATTCCGCGAATATTTAAAGAAACTAGGCGTGACTCACCATCTCAATGCTGTTGGGATAACAAGGGGAAAAGGTCAGGTCGAACGTTACCATCGAACTTTACTAGACTCTCTGGGAACAATGGGAGCAAATTCGAAAGATGACCAATGGGATGAAAATGTTACAAATATCCAGCTTGGCATTAACAGTACTTTTAATAAATCTATTGGTGTCTCTCCTCGTTAAGCATTACTGGGTTTCCGAACACCACTGACATCCGTGACAGAAAACGATAATGATGACATAAACTTGATCGATGTGACTACTATTAGATGCAAAAAGGTAGACAAAATTGAACAACAATAAAGGGAACAAAAGCTTCGTTTTGATTCCAAGCGTTGTCCGGCCCCTATATATCAAGTAAATGACTTGGTACTAATAAAAATTATATCCTCAGCAGCTACAGGATATAGGCGGAAACTTCTTCCTAATTGGAAAGGACCCTTCCGAATTACAAAAATGACCGTTACGAGGTAAGGGATATTCCGGTACTCTGAGGTCCCGCATTCCGTATCTTGGTACAGTTGGAGTGGAAAATATAAAACCGTGGATTACCTTCCATTAATAAAGAGAATAGTAAAGCCCCACTCAGGTAGAAACCTTCAGTATAGGTAAGAATTTAGGTAGTCAAATTATTTAACACCAATGAGACTTGTAACTATGTCTGACAGAGAGATCTGAGTGAGACCATGTTTGACAGTGTTTGTTAGGTATTGAGAGAGGACCATGTGACGACATAGTGTCCGATGACTCAGTGTGACCATGTCAATGGTAGACAAAGTGTCCCATAACTTAGTGTGACCATATTTCTGGAAGACAAAGTGTCCTACAACCTAGATTAACCATGCCATTAGTAGACAAAGTGTTAAAAGAGCGGCAGTTTCTTACCTGATCAATCAGATAACGAGTCTAACCCAGCATCAGATAAGTGTAATCAGGTTATCTTATACCAATGATGTGATTTCAGTCGACCATACAGTACTACACGGCGGGGTCGCCAAGTTGTCAGGAAATGCCGTGTTAGCTAATGGACATGGTAGGTGACGTCACCCAGGCGAACCACGCGGAATAATGTAACCAAATATTGCAAATGCGCCGATAATGTTTATACAATAATAAATAAGATAAAAGTCCTAATACGAGACGGAAGGAATGGCCAAAAACTTGAGGCGAATAAAAAAAAATAAGGGGCCTGGATTATTCTTGATCAACCTTTCAAAAGATATAGTTGACTTTTACTTAAAACACTTGTTAAATACAATATAAATTTAAATAAACAGAAGTTAAGTGTTAAGAGTTTTTCTTTGGGTTTTTTTACATTGTTTATTTTAAGAAATGCCTCGTCGTTGTTGTGTTCCCGGTCATCATCTTTATAACGTGGTAAGTGTTTATATTTTTATTCCCAAAAAATGATGAAATGCAAAAAAAATGCATAAGTGCTATACCTAACTATTCTGCAGTTTACATACATCACTTTAACGGAAATGACATTATAAAAACAGTAAAAAAAGTATCCACTGCCATCGTAATGTTTTGAATATCCTTTAAACATATATAAAATTACGAGATAATGATGAAATAGAAATTTACATTTGTTGAAAATTCATTGACAGAATAAACGGAACTTATATATGTTAGGAACAATCAAGATATTCATTACATATTTCTTAAGCTTTATATGTATACCGGTTAATATTTAAATTTTAATCAGCAATACTAATAAAACTGTTCACACAGGAAATTGGCGCTTGTATGTTTAGGTCATCGCGAATGAGGGTATAAACAATACAGACTTCAGAATTGGCGTAATATACATGGTTCCCCGCCGAAGATCAGAAAATTCGTTACTGTCTACCATATGTACCAAAAAATATACATACATACAGTAAATAGTGTGAATCTGTGAGTATATCCAGCAGCATATAATGCAGTAATTACCCAAGTAAGTAAATTCTGTGCTTTAGTAACCATAACTAAGACAGGACGAACCTAGTAATTTACTAATAGAAGGTATTAATTAACTAACAAGTAAGGCACTCCATTATGTTTGTAAGGGTTTTATAATTTTTGTATACCTGTATGTGTAAATAAATGAACGTTCAAAAAGTGAACTAAAAGATGTATAGGTATATAATAGTCGGAACGTATATTTCTTTCTATGTTAAGTTAAACGGACTGGGATAGATTTTACGATTTGCCCCTGTCCTTATACATTGAGCGGTGTGACCGGCAAGCGAGGATTCGACCCTCTTCGACATGAAAAAACAAACAGGACCTGCTAAAGTTATATATGCGTAAAATTTACGAAAGTAAAGTAAAAAAGTAATTGTAAAGTAATTTCTGTGTTTTCCATACTTGTGAATATTTTAAGGACATTATAATATTAGTGATTGTTACCTGTTTTAACTGCAAATTAGGGTGAGTTATTCACTGAGTACTTCAAGTATGCTTAGTAATTATTCTGGCGATTGTTTTATGTAAAGATGCTGTTGATGATTCTTGTTGATATTAAGTTCATTTTTAATTAGTGTTAATGAAGCTTTATTTCGGTCACTGCGTTCATAACAGAATACTCTTTCTGTAAATGCTGAAGTGGCCGGAACGGATAGCAATAGTGACACTTCTTTGAACAGATTTGGGAAAATCAGGTTGTTCCGTAAATGTGGCTTGCCATTTTTCTGTGCAATATTATTGATATAAAAGTACTCTGAATTTCGAATAATCGCTTACAAAATTACGATGTTTTCTTAAGGCCTTAAATAAAGTATTTTTGCGTACTTTATGTGTCTTGTAAAGTAGGTATAACGTACGCACAGTCGAAATAGAGTACAATACTTTATAATAAAGTACGGGTGGCAACCCTAGT
>NW_020438930.1:538788-550075 GCF_000699045.2 Agrilus planipennis
TCTCTTCTGTCTTCATTTCGTCCGTCTCATCTTTCCCACCCGAACCACCACCCACCCATTCCCACGATTCCTGAAAGCAGGCTGAAGAGGGCCTTCCGCCCTACCTTCCGGCATAGTCCTGAGGGACTGCCCGCTCACCAGCATTACTGGCTGGTGGGAATGAAACACCCAAAAGTTTAAAGTTTAAACTCCACATACACTAACCTTTCCTTAATCAACTAACAGAAATAAAGACAAACATACAAGAGAATAGTGAACTAGTAAACGACATACGGCTGTAGAGTATAATTCGATAAGAGTAGCATTGAAAAAGGATAGCGTTATGCGCTACCAATAACAACTAGAGCGAATTAGTAGTATTACTACATTTAAGAGCGTATGAATCAACACATTTTCTTTGCTACGTCTACAATGACGCAAGTCTATTCTTTCCTGGGATGGATAATAATTCCCTCTAAATGCATCTTTTAATGTTGATATACAGAAGAGGCGCCAACAAATGATAAAAATTTTTGATTTGCTTTTATTGATATAATATTCTCGTCACAATAAAATTTAAACTAAGTCTAAGTCTTATTGTTAGGTATTAAGATATAATCTTGTGACACCGATATCACAGGCTCAGTAGGGAAATATTGTTGCCCTTGAGTTACCTATTTTAACTTTCAAGGTGACTACCTTCTTGATTCACAACCCAACCAAGACATTTCAATAAATTAACCTGCAGATTACTGCTTTTTTCATTTATCTAACACTATGCACTACCAATAAGCACTAAGCTCCATAAGAAATTGTAGCCTCTCATTCTGAGTGATGGTTTAATGGAAAAAACCTGAGTACCTATATCTAATTATAAGTTAGGGAGACCCAAGCAACCTAAAAACCCTTGCGACTTCTAAATCGTCATCCTCAGTTGACCACTGTTAGTTCAACCAATCGGTAACAATAATTGAGTGGTGTACTACTCTTTTAATATTTTAGAAGTTTATGTTTTTGCATTTTGATGCATTAGAGGTAATACTGACTACCTTAAAATATTGCAAAGAGAACTTCTAATAATACTATGGAGTACATTTTCAATCTGTGCATGTGTAAGTCGCCGCCTATTGTGATTGATTGTTTAAAGTACAAGAAGAATTTTCAAAAATTAAAATGTGGCAACAGCACGCGGTGTTTCCAATCGGTCACCCATCCAAGTACTAACCGCGACCGACGTTCCTTAGCTTCTTCAGTGATCGGACGAGAGCTTCTTTTTATATAAATTGCCTTTTATTAGAAAATTGTTAACAGTTGCGTATACATTCATACATGTATAAAAAAATAAATATATAAAGGTACCAAAGTTTGATTACTACCCATTATAGCACCTACCCTACTAAAAGGGTTTAATTAAAAAGAACTGTAATACTATGGCGTACATTTTCAACCTGATCTAGGAAAAGTTTTCAGTCGCCGTCTATTCTGATTGTTTAAAGTTACAAAAAGAACTTCCAAAAACAAAAATATGACAACAGCACGCGGTGTTCCCAAGCGGTCACCCATCCAAGTACTAACCGCGCCCGACGTTGCTTAGCTTCAGTGATCGGACGAGAACTGGCGTTTTCAACGTGGTATGGCCGTTGCCTGTAAAAGATGTTTACCCGTTTGTTTCATACAGTTAATTTTCACTTTCTTTTTTATTAATCAATTTCCACAATAACATCATTTGTTATTAAACTTCATTTACTGCACCTGTAATTTTATATACAAGCAAATACCAATGATAAAAATCAACAATTTTTAAGAGCTTATGCTGTATATTCTCAAACCTATAACTAAAACTTTATAGCTGCTTATATCAATCTATAAACTAAAAATACGATTTGCACATACGTAGTAAATGTATTTACCTGATGAGAAACATTATCTTTTTCTTTACTTCGAGCTGCTTTGATGTTTAAGGTTAGAACACAATTATCTTGAAAATCCCATGTGTATAAAATATCGTCGTTCACTGTTAATAGTCTCTCCACTTTATCGATACTTTTCGGTAAAGTTTTACGCAAATTTTTGAAAATTTTGTGATCATTTATGTTCAAATAGTCCGTCGAAGACATACCGGTAACCGAGTAAACAATACAAAATAGTAAAATTTACATAACCTCGAAATCTAACAGCTGATTACAAACCAAACTACATTTACAGTATGTCACACATTCGAACTATTCTGCTAACAATGGTCAATAGGAATTTTTTGCAATATGGCGACATGCGCCATTTCAAAAGTAGAGCTTGGATTGTAAAAATGAAACATAGCCCACGCAATTTTTAGTTAATTTATGTGTTCTCTTGACCCAATGAAGTTAAATACCTAATTAAATATGAACGCATTGTTTTAAAGAAAGAGCATTAGTAGAAATAAAATATTATGCTAAGCAAATGTCAAAATGAATGTGTAATTCCTGAAAATCTTGAACACCTTTATTTTACCTGTAACTGAAAGTTCTTAGGAGGCCCGTATGTCTGTCTTTATGTTCCAATAAAACTGGAGAAATACTGAGTGGATTTTGGTAGGATCTCAACAGTTTTGCAGACCATCATTTACACTGTATTCTGATATAATTATCATTGGGGCTTGTGATATAAAATTATTTCATTAAAAAGAAAATTTAACTGAACTCCTACCACTTAACAAATTCTGTTAGAATCAATGTCAGACTCAGTGTTGACGTCATGACAGTGAGCCGAAAAATCAGTTTTCTTGCACATATCTTGCTTTTTTAGGAAAACAAAAGTAAATATCTTTAACCGTACAAGATGTCCTCTGTTTACTACCACATATTAGGATCTTTTTCTATGCCATGCAACCGCGAACTGGGATAGACTTTGCCCGAACTTCCGATGCTGGTATATGCGGTGGTCTCCTTTGTATTCGGATCTCTCCCCCTTTCTCCTTCTGACCTTTCTTCTCCGAAGTTTCTTAGGACATTACTTCATCTTATATAGGCACGGGGTTGAGCCATCGGCATAAATTCATGCGTGCAATTCAAACGCCACCCGTATACCGTCGCCTCTGCCGTGTTTGTTTCGCACCCCCTCGAGCTGGGGTCATTGTAANAAACCATTTTAAAATTAAATAAATAAACATTTCATAACCGATATGTCTTTTCTTTCTGAAATTATTTTATCTTTAATTTACTGAAGTACTGAAGAGCACTACAAATATATATTTATTTTTGATAAATAAAATCGGTAAGTAGTCGTTAACTTAATTATCGGCTAGTACCCGGGAGGGAATTCGACTATCTATATTTTAACCAAAACTACCTGCGGGAGGGAATTCGGCATCACCGCCTGGGCTAATCTTAGCATTTCCGTAAACTAGAATAACCGATATCCTTAACTATTTGCGAATAGTAATGTAATCTAGGTCTAGATCTACCCCTCCTAACTACCGTTTCTGCCTCTAGTATGTCTCTATTAGACCTTCATGTCTGAGAAGGTGTCCTACTAACCTATCTCGCCTATTTCTTATTGACTTCCATAGAGTCCTCTGTTATCCTATTCTTTCAATACCTCTTCCAACTTTCTCTATCCTCTATCTCTATCTTCATCATTCGTCTGTAATAATACATTTCGAACGCTTCTAACCTGTTCTTCTTCGCCGCGCCCACTATCCATGTTCCAAAATAAGAAAACAATAATTTTTACTACCCCTTCATCCGCAAATTACAACAATCGTATTTCTAGAACACTAGCCTTGAACATGCTGCAGATACTGGAGATGATTTGGCCTATTAGTGTCTTGTTAAAGCTCTGCGAATGATAACTCATTGTTTAGTAAGTTTTGACGGCCTAAATGGACTTTAGCATGTTCCACTTATAATAGTTACTTATACTGATGGGCGGGCAGTCACTCCAACCAATTAACACTCTAGTATAAAAGCCCCTTCTTCAGCCTCCTTTAAAAAATTTGATAGCTGGAGAAATACGAACAAGACGGGCGAAATAAGGAAAAAAAGAAATGAACAACTGCCTGTGGAATATTACTGTCATCACCGAGGGTCAAATTAACCTTATATTTATATAATAACGACTGTGCGTCACAGTATCGCATGTTATGGACATGTTCTTTTAAATTTCTTCGAATATGTAGTAATCTAACGGCATGCAAAGGCTTGAAAAAATTTAATATCATTATGAATTATTTTAAGCCAGTCATTCTCAAGGTGGGCCAATAACGACACCTTGTGGTTACTGGAGTTCTACGGGAGAGCGGTAAAGGTCATAGAGTATAAACTGTAGAGGAACTAAATTAGGCCCTATATTATAGATTATAATAGCACTTACAATGACTTTCGGAAGTACGGCCCCAGTAATCAAGTTCACACAAGTTTTCGTAAACAGGTTCTGACTCAGTATAAATTTCGAGTTTCTGTATTTTTTTCAGACTCCTGTTGGTAGACACTGTATTTTGATGTTATATAAAAGGGCTTCTTTTAAAATTAATTCTTTAGTCCTATTTGTTTTGTCAATATAAAACTAAAATAAGAGTAAAATGCATTCATACAAGAAACACAAATGTATCTATCAAAATGATGACGACGGACTTCGAATTTCGTAAAATATGTCTTTGTAAATTGTCCAAACTACAGACTATTGGCGAAAAGTTAATTTTACTGGCAATAACGTAAGTTGAAACTACCGTACTCCATCAGACAGCGATAGATATTATTCGAATGACTCCTCTGAGTAATAGTTCTGTGCAAAGGCGAATTGATAAGATGGTTGAAACCATGGAAGAGTCATTGTGCGATTATTACCAATTCTCAATTCAGCTGAATGAAACCACTGTTGTTAACATAGGTACGTGAAATTCATTCAGATGAAAAACTGTCTCAAGTACCTATTATTTTCAAGAAATTTAGAAACTGATACGAAAGAAGCAACCATATTTAAAACACTGGAAAAATTTTGTGATAAGAGAAAAATGCCATTGAAGAACATTTATCAGCGGCTAACGGATAACGCTCCAAAGTTCCAAATAAGAGGTCGCTGTTGCGTTATTCATCGTCAACATTTGGTTGCATGAAGTTTGAGTGAACGGATGTTTAAATCACTGCAGTATGTCATCAAAGCAATCAATAAAATTCGGAACAAGTCTTTAAATAACAGATTATACAATCCGCTTTGTCTTGCTAATGATAAAAAATTCAACCAATTGCTGTTTCACACGGAAGTGCGTTTTGACTGTCATGAGGTGCTTGTCTGACTTGATTTTACAAATTGTTCGACTTTCTGATAGACTTGGAAAAGTACATAGACAGAATTGCGTGACATTAGATCATCACATCAAAAAATAATATCGCGTACTTTACAGACCTACATAAATTATTTAAATCAACCTCCAACTTCAAGGTGATGATTTAATGTACTGCTCTATCAGTATTTTCGAAGTTCATGTTTTTGCACATTGATATACCTCAAAATATTGTAAAGACAACTTCTAATAGTATAGAGTACACTTTCAATCTGATCTAGAAATTGTATTAAGTCGCCGCCTATTCTGATTGTTTAAAATTACAAAAAAAACTTCCAAAAACAAAAAGTATGACAACAGCACGCGGTGTTCCCAAGCGGTCACCCATCCAAGTACTAACCGCGCCCGACGTTGCTTAGCTTCAGTGATCGGACGAGAACTGGCGTTTTCAACGTGGTATGGCCGTTGCCATCACCAATCTCGATTTAGTGATTAGAAGAAGTCAATTTATCGTTAATTAAAAAAGGTAAATAAATAACCCGTTTTATGTTTTATGAGCTATTGGATTCAAATTATCCAAAATACATTTAATTTTCTTCGTTTTCGAGTTTCCCTGATATATGTAGATACTCAATAATTTCGAGTTTTGATTTTTTGGATTCATAAGGACACTCTTTAAATAACAGATTATATAATCAGCTTTGTGATACTAATGATATTCAATCAATTGCTATTTTACATGGAAATGCTTGTTTGACTTGATTTTACAATTTCTTTAACTGTGATGTACTTGAAAAACAAAGACACAGAATTGCGCGACAATATCATTAGGTCACCACGTCAAAAAATGATATTGCATATTTGATAGATCTATATATAGTAGAAGCTCTTTAAGTCGAATCTCGATAAGCTGAAAACCTCCAAAACTCGAAAAAATGTTTTGTTTTCTTTCCTTCAAGCCCCAAAACCTCCATTATTCGAAATAATCAATGAGTCCCTGCAAGCCATTTTAGTACATATTTTCCGTTTATAACTTGAAAAATTAAATTGGACCTCCGTATCTCGAACATAGTAATGTTTTATTTTATAACCTTTACAAATCGACAATTTGAAACTTATTACGACTATAGTTCGAAGAAAACTAAGATAAGATTCTAACTTTTAAAAATGATAAATGCCATGGCGGGAAGCATAGGAAGGAACATCTGACTATTTTACTAGCAGAAAAATTCTCACCATTAGTGATCGATAAGTTTAAAAAACCTCGTTGTTTTTCAAAATGTAAATCACTACCTTTGCAATATGAAGTAAATACAAAGCTTGGATTACTTCTACAATTTTCAAAAACTGTATTATAAATATTGATAAGAAAATACCTAAAAAAATCCAGTTACTCTTTCATAATTGTACAGCCCATAATGATATTCCACAAATAAAAGCAGTTAAAATCCAATATCTGCCTACCAATACCACATCAAAATTACAGGCTATGGATCAAGGTATCATTAAAAACTTCATGTTATTATATCGAAAAGAAGTTGTCAGGAATATGTAGGATAACATAGAATAAAAAAAATTCTACTATAAACGTATTGCAAGTCATGAGAATGGCTGATAAAATTTGACAAAATGTAACTGTGACTACTATAAAAAAAATGTTATGCACACTGTGGTTTTCCGTTATCGTCAACAGAAAAAGCTGAAGTCGAAGATGTTTCTATTTCACCTCCTGCAGAATAGAATACAGTGGTGTCTGAATCAGGAATATCCTTTGAGGACTTCGTTACGTGAATAATGGAGTTATAACTGCTGGGACATTATTTGATGACAAAATTATCGATTCAGTAGCTCAGAAAACCGATATTAATGATTTAGATGACATAGAAGACCCGAGTAATACTACATGCGCTTCATGAGTTTCCATCAAAGAGGCAAGAACAGCATTGAATACTTTACGGAATTTTATAGAGCAAACCAGCAACTTTGAAAAACAAGAATTTACTGCTCTTTATACCTTAGGCCAGTGATTCTCAACCGGTGGTTCGCGAACCCCTGGGGGTCCGCATTGTTTGCAGGGGGGTTCGCGAAAATAATATTGTAATGGCGGATTTTTTAAAATGCTAATAAAATNTTAATAATTTTTATTTAGTTATTACAAGTGATTATTGTTACTATAAAAAAATCAAACAATCTACTATGAATTGATCCGTCTTGTTTTATTCAAATTATCTGTGACCATGATATATCCACATAATATGCAACAGACATAGGTATATTAAGTGACATATTCTTAAGAACAGAATTCACTATGTCTATCTTAGTTGTATCGACTTGGCGCTTATTGAGACTTTTGATCCACACGTTGAGAACTACTAGAAACAAACTACAAAGTTTGACAGAGGGCCACTTTCCTTAAGGATCTAGCGAGGTCGTATAGAGGGATGGATAGCTGTATAGTACTTATGGTGTTGCTCTATAAAATATATACATTCATTAGTTCCACGGATTGCTCAAATACAACATGTAAAGACCTTCAATTAATTTATGAGTAAATGATAAAAATCAATTGGATCAATTCAAAAATACTCATTGGAATTCTTGAAGTGTTGAAACAAATAGCGTAAAAAAATGTGTAGACACATTTTTATAAAAAACTACTTCTAACACTGTCAATTTTTGATATCATTTGTACTAAAAGTTGACTTGTAAATTGTCGTTGAAGCATTCTATGCTATGCCGTTCAATTTTAAGCCGTCTTGTAACCGTTACGTTAACGTTACAACAATTGGAGAACCATATAACAGATAATATGAATTAAGGATGCTTTCAACAAACAATTTTCAACGAACAAAACAAAAAATAAAAGCAACGTTTTTACATCTAATAGAATATCATCAACGATTGTAGAAAAAAACAAATAAGACGACTGTCGTCTGGATAAATAATTGTCGGTGACGCGAAATGTCACGGTTTGGTAATTTTCTCCGTCGTTGCTTGTGTTAATTTTTCAATTTCCGTTATGGTACCTGAACAGTAACAATGGTTCTGATAGGTAAATTACATGGAAGTGATACACATGAAGAAAAACTAACAGAAGCATAATCCTCCTAAACCATCACCTGCATTTGTTAAATATTTAAAAAACAAAGGACATACGCAGTTACTTGACAAGGCGAATGTACCTTTTACAGTAATTCATAGTAAATCGTTGTGCGCACTATCGCGAGCACTCAATACCTTACAAATCAGTTATTCTTTTTTAAGTGTTTCAAATTAAGACCAACCGAATTAATCCTTCTATTGGTGCTAAAGGAAGTTTCAAAATTCTAAATTCAAAAAACAACGTGTTCCAACTCCTGTATTGTTAGGTGGGATGTTACAACTATAGGGTTGTTCGCAGTCATTTCGTTTTTTTTGTGGAAATGAAAGACAGTTTTCGTATAATAAACAAATACTTTATTAAATTATATATTGACCGTTCTGGTCCAACACCTTTTGTCATCTTTCTGGTAGTAGCATAATTCCACGCTCATAAAATTTTTGGTCTTTGCTGGCAAAAAACTGATCGAGGAGGTTTTTGACCTCCTCATTTGAGGTGAAGGTTTTACCGTCTAAAAAATTTTGGAGTGACCGGAACAAATAATAATCCGATGGTGCCAGGTCTGGAGAATATGGTGGGTGTAGCATTGTATCCCATTCAAGCTGTAAAAGCTTTTGGCGAGTGACCAAACTTGTGTGAGGTCTCGCGTTGTCTTGGTGAAACACTACACCTTTCCTGTTGATTAGTTCTGACCTTTTCTGTTGAAGTGCATCATTCAGTTTGTCCAGCTGATGACAGTAGACTTCCGAATTAATCGTTGTGTTATCCGGTAAAAGCTAAAAAAAAACGATTCCTTTAAAATCCCACCAAACAGACAGCATCACCTTTTTTTGGTGAATATCGGCTTTGGAAATGGTTTGAGCCGGTTCATCTTTTTTGCTCCATGACCTCTTGCGTTTGACGTTGTTGTATACAACCCATTTTTCGTCCCCAGTGATGATGCGCTTCAAAAACGGATCATTTTCGTGACGTTTGAGAAGCGAATCGCAGACGTCAATGCGGCGACACAGATTTCTCTCTGTGAGAACATGGGGAACCCATACATCGAGCTTCGAGGATAATCCCAGGCCTTTCAAGTGGTCATAAACTGTTGAATTTGATAAATTTAACCTCAATCCGATCTCACGTGTTGTTATTCGCCGGTTCACATCAACTAATGCCTTTATCGCGTCTTTATCAGCTTCAACCGGCCTTCCCGAACGTGGTGCATCTTCGACATCAAAATTGCCGGATCGAAATTTAGCGAACCAGTTCTGGCACTGGCGTACTGTCAACACACCTTCTCCATACACATCAGTCAATTTCTTTCTGGCTTGAACAGCATTTTTACCCTTTCTGTAGTAAAACAGTAAGATATGTCGAAAATGCTGCTTATCGCTCTCCATATTTAAAAGGGCACCAACCAAAAACTACTGCGTAGAATTAATTGGAATTTTTCACACACAAGCCTTGCTATATGAGCTCTCAAAGCATATAAAAATTATACGGCTTAAATGTGAAGTTGGGTGCAAAAGAATACAATTAAATCCTCTGTCGGGAGAAAACGAAATGACTTTCCGAACAACCCAATATATTATTAGAACTTAACTGCGTATATAGTTTCTCAATATTTATTATGATTTAATGTCAGACTGCCTTTTTATTTAGTGTTATTGCTTTGTTTATAACTTTCTCAGTACACGGTACTTGCTACAATGATCTATCTGCATTTTTATTATTTTAGTTAATTCCTGTTTCCAAAACACAACCCTTGGTTTCGAAGGTTCAGATAACAAATAACTAAAATCATTCGAACCACTGTTGTGTATACTAGGTAAGATTCGAATCGCTCGAATGTTGCAAGTTGAATGAATCGTCCAAAGATTGTTGCTTGCAAACGGGTCAATGGACAGAGCTCTTTGATAAATTTGAAAGAATCAGTTAAAGCACGAATAAAATCGACAATATGGTGTTCGAAATCGGCCAATCGCGTCCAACGAATTTAAACTGCCGCCGTGACATCTATTATGTACTACAGATATTTTAACCAAAGCATAGGCCTTCTTCATTTAAGTCACTGGTCATTATTAAACCCTAAAAGAATTTACCATTAGGTCAGAGTCTTAAAAGTAAACGTGCCTGTTGGACAACGCTATGATTGTGGAGATGATTGTGGTTACCAATAATCAGATTAGAAATAAATAAATGATTTGCATTCTCTCTGTTAAAAAGCCTCCTTGTACATCTTTCTCAAGTTACTGATTTTGAACATAACAACAGTTCCTTTCTATTAATGCCCTTCCGCCTTGCACTATGATTTACTAGTACTCAGCTTATGAGTCACCTCTAATGTCTGTCTCTACAATCTTTAGTTATTTTAGTTGGCTTCCAATGCCATCATCATAAGGTCGTCAGTCCTAAGAGTGGTTGAACACGCACCACTACTCTTTCCTATCCTGAACTGGATAATACCTAGTTCCCTCCCATATACCTGTTTTTAATTAGGGTTAAAATATTTGGTGTGGCGAATTCCCTCCTAATTATACATCAATTGCCTCCCAACGGCGGCGGACCTTGAGTGCTAATTGCCACTATAAAGTCATAAACAGTTGTTTAAATAATACAGCCTCACATCACATATTAATGTTAATACTATTCATATATTACAGATACCACAATAACAATAATAATTTTATCAGACTACCCTTCTATTGGTCAAATAAACTAATAAAGTTTTTCTGGATGATTGCACCAAAAAGCTAGACACACACGAATTTCCAAACATTGAATTTGTTAAGGTAGTGCGAAACCATTTTAAAATTAAATAAATAAACATTTCATAACTGATATGTGTTTTCTTTCTGAAATTATTTTATCTTTAATTTACTGAAGTACTGAAGTGCACTATAAATATATATTTATTTTCGATAAATAAAATCGGTAAGTAGTCGTTAACTTAATTATCGGAG
>NW_020438930.1:554310-559965 GCF_000699045.2 Agrilus planipennis
TACGAGGGTGGCTATGTAATATTTTTTTTACAATACAATTGGAAATAAATATCAAATTAAGGCAGTTTACTACATTTACATCATTTTAGTCTTATTAATGTTTTATTTAAATGTTTCACGATTAATATAATCAATTATTCTGCAATATGAAAAATATATATTCTATCAAATTTTTTTTTTGTTTTTTTTACCTGTCATTAACGACTACATGGGGGTTTGTCAAATTTTTTCGGACCTTTCTTTTGGTTCGCGAGGAAAAAAGGTTGGGAAACACTGCCTTAGGCAATGCTATAGGTAGAGAACAACCAAATTATCTAAAGCAAAAAAGTACTGACTTTTTTAATACATACCTACTATGTACCTGCATATATTCTTTATTTAATGATGTTGATGTATAATAAATAAAAATATGTTTATTACCTCTGTAACTTGAATTTTTATTTATTTCACCTTTCAAACTCAAAATTAGTAAGAATAAATTAACCGTTACAAGTCGATCAAAATCCTCCATAAGTCGAAAACTCTATAACTCAATTTTTTTTTGGCGTCTCCCTTGATGTTCAAGTTATAGAAGTTCTACTGTATATTGTTTAATGATAATCAACCTTCAATTTTAATGTGATGATTTGAACATTAAAACAAAAAATGTTATTGCTATGTTATCCCTACTTTATCACAGCATCCTTCAACAACGACGACTTATTTACTGCCAACATTTGGAGAGCCTTCACACTGATTTCAAAAATCGATTATAGGACTAATTAAAACTGAAAATAACGAACTGGGTGTTAGATCATTTTTCAAATGTCAACAATGTCCGATTATTCCATTTGGAAGGACAACTTATAGAACTGACAACAAACGAGGAAATAAAAATCAAATTCAAAAACTACTACCAAGAATATTAACTACAAAAGTCAATCGCGCAATATTGTTCAAAAGTTCTGCACAGCATTGTCATCATCGTATTTGTATGAACTGTGACAACACTGTTAACTGAAGAAGAAATCGTGCATGTTACTCAAAGCAGTTTTTGAGTTAATTCTAACCTGATATTACCAAACTTGTTAAAAATCATTAAACTGGTTCTTCACATTAGATTAGTCTTTTTTAAATTGAATGTCTTTGTTTTAATTTGACTAAATGAATTTTTAAATACTATTGATGGAACTGCCTTTTATTGCTTTTATTAAAACTGCTTTACTTAAAATAAGTTTTAATTTAGAAATAGGATAAGAGTTATATAACACTAGGTATATTTAAATTAAAGCTTTCGAGGAGCGCTAGAGAATAATTGATTCTCAAAGTGGGCACTAACGAAATAAGGTTGACAACCTCTGCTTTAAGCGTTAACTCAGTAATAACCTATTGCTTATTGTTAAAAAATATTATAGCAATATGGAAATGCAATAATTTGGCGAAAAAGCGAATTGAAGTATACTCAAACAATATGAACTAAAAATATAAATATATGTATATTCTTACCTATTTCAGATGAATCACCTCGTCGAATTTAAATCTGAAATAGAAAACAGATTATTTTACATTTGCCGAATTAATATTGCAGTAGGTAAATAAACAAAATTTTATGGCATTAATTACACTTTGCAGAATTTGTGCACATTCATACTTTATTGAAATGTTATTTCAAGACTATTCATGAAGAAAACTAATAGGTTATTTAAGCACGTGCAGAATCATTCTAAATAAAATGCCAAGAAAAATTGGCAAATATTTTAAACAAATGCAAATTTCACAAAACAGTGACTTTTACTAACAAGGAAACCTTCCAAAGTAGCGATTATAATATTATTAATCTATTTAAAAATGATGATTGATACGTATTTTTTTGCGAAAGAATATTTTGAAGAGGTGAAGGTAACCTTCGTAATTTATACTTCAGTCTAATTGATATTCCCAAAAAAGACCAAATGGATTAAATTTTACATGAAAAACGGTAAATAATGCTTGTAATCGTCCAATTATGAAACTAAAAAGAAATAACATCGAAGGGTTGTACTTAAAAAAAATCAAAGCAAATAATCTATTAAATCAGAAGAGCGTAAAAAATTACTAAATACACGGTCCAAGAAGTACGTCATACGCTCGTTGTAGCCAACCTATAAGTTTAATAGAAAAAAATTTCAAACAAAACTTGTTTTCTGTTTTAATACAAGAGAGTTACCGACATATAAATTTGATTTACTGTACAGAGTATTCAAAAATAGAAAAACGGTTTCGGTTGGTTTTTAGGTTGTCTTTATTTGAAATAGGTAGCTGTACTCCAGCGTACGTATTGAGAGGTTCGAGGTTCGCATAAGATATGCTGTAGACCAGTGTTTCCCAACCTTTTTTTCCTCGCGAACCATAAGAAAGGTCCGAAAAAATTTGACGAACCCCCTATGTAGTCGTTAATGACGGACAAAGAAGGGCAATAAAATTTGATAGAATGTATATTTTTCATATTGCAGAATAATTGATTGTATTAATCGTGAAACATTTAAATAAAACATTAATAAGACTAAAATGATGGCTATAAAAGTTGAAAACAAGATAAATTTAACAAACTGGTTCTTATGTTTTACATTTGGAAAAACTCTTAATGGGATATTTGTGGCTATTTGATAGAACAAAGCAATTCAAAGTTAGACTCAATATCTGACATCTGAAAATAATGAAATTTATTACAGATTTCTTAACAAACAGGCAGTGAACAATCTGTTTTACAGTGAGTGTGTTCTTTAATTTTTAACTTCCCATTAGGAAGTTATTGTAATTGGGTCGAAAAGTGAAATCGGAATTTTCATTATATTTCCACGTTTTAACATATTAGTAGCATGCTAGCCAATTTTTTTGATGATGTGTGTATGTACGTACGTACGTACGTACGTACGTACGTACGTACGTACGTACGTATGTACGTACGTTCGTATGTCAGCATTTTTTTCGTTTTCGATATCTCAAGAACGGATTGAGATATCGCCCTCAACCAAAATTTTTTCGAAAGATATTATCATAATGAAGATCTGAAAGAAATTTGAACGAAATCGGTCAAGCCGTTTTTTTTTTATAAAAAAAAAAACGAATTAATTACAAACAATTTAATTAAAATACGTTCTAATCTAATCACAACAATGAAGTTACGGAATCAATAATAACGAAATATCATTATTCAAGACAGGGAATAACATATTATAATAACATATTATAATAAAAATTTGTTTATAACAAAATGAATTGTTATAAACAATCGATAAACAATAAAAAATAGTATTTACCAATTGACTGATGCAAGTACTCTATCAATTCGGTTTTCTCAGACGAAATACTGTTTCTTATGGGTTTATAAAATGACGAACTCTCAAACATTGTTTGTTATTTATTATTGTGCCGCGTTTTTTTCAAACTTTAGAAACGAATGTACTTTACAATAACTGTATTATCTAATGGGAAGTTAGTCGTATTAGCACCGACCAAAATGTGCTCAGACCAATTTTTGTGTTTTTGTTTTGTTTTTTTTTGCTTTTGATTTTAATAGCATTTTAAAAAATCCGCCATTACAATATTATTTTCGGGAACCCCTTCTGCAAACAATGCGAACCCCCAGAGGTTCGCGAACCACCGGTTGGGAATCACTGCTGTAGACGATTGAGTTATAGGGTGGTGTGGTGGAGCGAATTACACTTAGTTGAAGGCATGTTCCTGTGTTGCATCAGTATGGATTGAATAATACTGTTAACGGGTGCGTATTGTACTTCCCGCGGCGTTACAGAACTGGTCCTAAATACTGCTAAGCGATTCCCGCTTTTTAAATAACGCCGCCTAATTAATTAACATAACAGAACCTAAACGAGATCGCAGCATATTATTAGTCGCATCGCATCGACATTATTCAATCAACAGAGAGTTATCCCTTTACGCATTTATTTGTGGTCTGGTAGGAGACCAAGCCGACTGAAAAAGACCCAATCAAACAGTCCTAAAACAGCCTAAGGTAGAGGGGTATTTAGTTGGTAGGTTCTGTCAGGAGGAAATCCAACACTACCCAATCATACGGACGGCTGGTGTCTACCTACGAAGATTTTCCCACTTAGACCTAGCAGCCTTCGACTTGTCGATTGTTTTTCATAAGATAAATCCCACATAAACGACTCCAGTAGTTTTTTCAATACTAATAAACAAAATTTATTAGGACATCCTCAACTAACCATAATCATATCTTCAAAGGGTTGCATAACGTTGAAAAGAAGTCACCAGCTTAAATTTATTAATTTGTTATGTACCATAATATTATTAATCCGGCAGTAAACACTCAAGCCGAAACTAAATGAACATTAAATCGAGACTCTGGGCCGCATGATGTCATTGAATATATGCATGTGCATTCACTACAACTGAACAGCGAATGAGAAAAGGACATTACCCAGTAAAAATTAAAATAAAAACCTAGGTCAAACATAACCTGACGTAATTCACTAAAAAAAGTTATAGTTGCCCTAATTTTTTTCATTCTTACTGGCTTTGCTAAGCAGGTAACTAATGTTTTATGTTCTAACGTCATATGTGACTGCACCAGGTACGACGAAAATTTTCTTACTATTTAGGCGTTAGTTGCTATAATGAATTATGCCGAGTGCGCAATTGACCCTATGCACGAAGAGTAGCGGGCAGGCAATTGACCTATAAGATTTGACTGCCTGAAATTGCTTTTGACCGTTATTAACTATCCGTTGTCCGTTTGGATAGGGCGTGACCCCGGGCTATTATGAGAAACCCTGCACCTAACACATACACAAAAGTATTTGTAGATTTACTTTTAAAGTAGAACCATCAGCTTTTTGCTTCATTATTGTGCATGTAAAATAAAAAACCCAAAGGCATGATGAACAGCAATATGGTCTGGTAAACTTTAAACATTGCGGTTTCTTGGAAAGTTCTGTTAATAGTCACTAGTAATGTGTGTATTATTTATTATTGTTAAATGTTTAACATCTACATTTATTATGTTATGTGCTGAAAATTTGTTGTGTTAAGTATATAGTATTATGGTATATTAAAATATGTATATTAAAATATCACCGAAGATCAATGAAACGAGGGAAAATTCATCTGCTAAAACTAGTTACCAGTTTCGTGTCAAACACACAATCGTGAGTGCCAGATATCAAAACCTTTTATTACTATTACCTGAGTCGAAAAATAGGTCTTGTATGAGTCCTGACAGATAACTTTTGCTACTTTCAAAGTCCTTATTTATACTTATTTTATTTTATTTCAATTATAATCCTTTTTTAAGCCTTTAAATTATTTTTCGTGTATTTCATAAGAACTAACATGTACTTAAAATCATGTATACTTTTTAAGAACGGGTCCATGAACAAATTGAAATGATGATTTATGTCTTGGACAAGTACTTTATAGTAATATAATGAAAATACATTATTATTGTATATAAATCGAATCATCCAGCTGTTAACATAACCTATACCTTCTTTCTTTGTATTATATTTCTGGAGGTTTCTTTCGTAATTTAGGATTGATTTTTAAAGAAGTATAAGGAAAAAAAACTATTGCGTGATGGGCCGTACTAAACTGTATGCTCTTATTTGGTGGGTAGATACTGATTACAGCGATGTAGTTGAATTATCGAAAATT
>NW_020438930.1:560802-562874 GCF_000699045.2 Agrilus planipennis
CAACGTGTAATTATACAACACGCTACTGAAGTGAAACTTCTTCAAACACACAAACATACCGGGATAGGGATTAAGGAATTGGTTTAATGGTATTATTTGTACACTATGAATTTAAATTTGACACTATACATGCCGGAGTTGCCTGTAACGAACGTTGCATTGAAGCGCGCTCACGGCTCAAGCGATCCCCACTACGAGACATCCGTTGCGTGATTTCGTTACATAGCAACTCGCATGAAACGAACTTATCCTACCGTGCGTAAAGAAGTTTCACTTCGAAAGTCATCTACTAACAAATTAATGATAATTATCTCAATAAAGCAATTAAAGGCAACGTTGAATAATGTCCTTGTCCTTCGGTTGCCTGCATCTAATAATTATTAAAAAAAAAGATCTAATATTGTATGCATTTAAGTTACGCAAATGGTTATCAACTTCAATCTAAAATTGAATACTTACTTATTATAACATACTAGCTACCATTAATTGTACTGATATGTATAATACTTATACATAAAGGTATATTTCTAAACAAAAAAGCAATAAGCACCACTTTGACGAAAAAAAGTGAAAGTATACAAAAACAATCGGTCAAGTACGAATCAAAAAGTCAAACGAAGGAGTTGTGTGGGACTGAGCCAACTAGGCCACTAGAAACCCAAAATTAATATAATATGTACATATACAGTGAAACTTCTGTAACACGAACTTTTCTTAGACCAAATATTTGCTAACTTTATTTTATTTTTAGGTCACTTCACAAACATGTTATTTTACTTTTGTTCCAAACTCTTTAACTCGAAATATTACATTTCTCTAACTCGAATTTTACATTATACAGGGTATAACAGAAATAAGTACGGAGCTTACAGGAAGTAATAGAACAGTAAGAAACAAGAAAATTAAGCAAATGTTTGTAGGTCCGAAAGTTCACCGTTTTCGAGAAAAATCGTAGTCAAAAGTACAGGCAAATTCAATTCCAAACGTGGTAAAGAAATACGGCCTGGCAATTACCAGCATCTGTTTTGTATTATTTTGCTCATGTATTGTTTACGTAATTGTTAGATTAGATGAAGTATGATGCAGGGTGTTTATGTTAAAAGACAAACTCTGGTAGCCTTTTATTCTTTTAACGTTTAAACGTTGTTATGAGGCAATCGCTGTGCAGTCTAATAAACCTATTCAGGAATTCATCAAACATTGGTGCAGATCAGTATGTTACTGTTGTTAAATTAATTAAGTAAAGTAGGGGCGAAATCCTTGATTTCAAAGAAGACAATCCCCAAAATAGCAGGGAGCATTGACTCCTCTCATGTGACAGTGTGGAAAATTTTAAAGGAACATTTATTGGCGATACATGTTAACGAAGTCGCCTGAAAGGACAAATTTATGTATGCGGAACCTAGCAAGAATAGAGAATAGATCCTACTGAATGTTTGGATCTATCAATATAAATGTCATTCAACGATTTCCCTGAGGTTGTCTTCGCCGACGCATCAAATACGATCCGGAGTTTGGTGGTCAAACTGTCTTCCTTGATGACATGACATGTGACCTAAGTGAATGTATATTGTGTAATGAGGTTTGTATTGTGCTAACAGTAACGACTGCTTATTCAATTTGCGTTCCAGGTTGTAAAATCGTTTGAGTGCCATGTCCTTAGAATTCCCTACCACCACATTTTGGTGATTTGTGGGAGGCCGCAGTCAAATCTCTTACACATAATATTAAACGTGTAGCTGGTGATGCTTCATTTTCATTTGAACAATTCAATACCTCATTGTACGAAATCGAAGCCATTTTAAACTCATGCCCCTGAATTCCAATCTCCAATAACCTAAACAACCTCTCATTCCTTACTCCTGGTCATTTCCTGATTGGAGACTCTGGAGGTAAATATAGGGTTGTTCGGAAAGTCATTTCGTTTTTTCCCGACACAGGATTTAATTGTATTCTTTTGCACCCAACTTCACATTTAAGTCGTATAATTTTTATATGCTTTGAGAGCTCATATAGCAAGGCTTGTGTGTGAAAAATTCCAATTAATTCTACGCAGTAGTTTTTGGTTGGTG
>NW_020438930.1:562949-566725 GCF_000699045.2 Agrilus planipennis
TGCCATACGAGCCAAGATTTACTCGCGGACTCGAGGGTATTTTTCGAAAACTTGGTTTACGGATTGCTTACAGTTCAAATGGCAACTCCATTCAAACTCTCCTTGGTAACCCTAAGGATAAAATTCCATTCTTAGAAAAGTCGGGGATATATGAAATTAGTTGTAATGACTGTAGTAAAAAATATATTGGACAAACTAGACGTTCAATCAAAACCAGATTTAAAGAACATCTAGCTCATGCTAGGTTTGGTAGAGAAGAAAAATCTAGTGTTGCCCAACATATTCTTACTGATGGACATAATATTAATATTAATAACCTTAAGTTAGTTAAAGAAGTTAGGAATAATCGTTTACTAAACAGTTTTGAAAGTTTATACATTTATAAAAATAAACAAATTGTTCTTAACAATGACAACGGTCCCATCCCTGGATCTCCGCTATTTAGTTTAGTTTAATTACGTTTATGATGATGATGTTAAGGTCCATTGAACATCTACCTTGTTGGCTTCGGGTCATGTTCACTGAACCTTAACAACTATCAGTATAAATTAGGATTAGTTCTCATTTAGGTTTAGTTTACTTCAGTCCCTGAAGAAGGTAACTTTGTTACCGAAAAGTGCTTCGGACAACTACAGTGTCGTGTTTTGGCGTTGGGGTTTTGAGCTATTCTGTTTGTTCTACATATTTTCTTCGTTGTGCCTGTAGTTGTAATCCGTTATTTCATAGTTAATAATTCATTTGTAAATAAAGTATGTGTATAGTGTTTTATGTCCAGTTTCATTCGCTCCATTAAAACCAACATTTTGAGAAAATACTACTCGTTATTTCACGGCAAACAGTTATCGTTCACAGCGAGTGCAAACCTTGCTTGAAACTGATTTTCAGCACCGAATGTCGTTGGTTTCGAATGAATAGTGATGAACACCCTAAAATAGGGTATTGTTTACAGACGAATTTGCTATTATGTGTAGTGCGACGCAAATTTGCAAATAGTGCTATCCAGATAATGCTCATTCACAGATTACTGTTTGATTGTCACCTTTTTCTTTCTGGTGTACTTCTATGGGCCCAAAATTGGAATACGGGCAACTGGTGGTATTGCGAGAGGATAATTTTCCTCCTCTACGATGGAGGACCGACCGTGTCCTGGATGTCTACCTTGAAAGGGACGGAGTCATACGAACAGCCAGCATGAAAAGCAGCACCGGGGAAGTAAGGCGAGCGGCCAACAGGCTTTCCACTTTTCCTATTGTTTTAATTACTATTTATTTAATATCTAAGGTTCAGTGCCATTTCCTGTCATGAACAAAGATTAAGACAGATTGTAGTGGTTTGTATAACGGTGCAGTTTTCGTACCTGACAATCCATCAATATTGTGCTAGTGAAGTGTCATTTTCTAAACATTATTGAAACGATTAATGGCGTTCTCATAAGCTTAATGTTTTTCTGTCATAGCGACAGACTGTAGTGGTTGTAGATAGTGCCTAGGCTGACGCGAACTGCGTAATTGTGAAAATATCGAAAGCTTCGAAAGATCATGACCTTGCTTATCATTATTCAACCTATTTTATTTTATTAAATTGGAAATTTCTATAATTTCAAATGCATACAAGGTAGTCAAATATCTCTTGAATATTATTTTGCAAACAACAATAGCCCGATTTGGTCCCAATGGTCGGATTTTGCGAAGGTCATCGTAATTAAGTAAAGTAGGGGCGAAATCCTTGATTTCAAAGAAAACAACCTCCAAAATAGTATACGCGAAATATCAACGTTGCCTCCTCTCATGTGACAGTGTGGAAAATTTTAAAGGAACATTTATTGGCGATACATGTTAACGAAGTCGCCTGAAAGGACAAATTTATGTATGCGGAACCTAGCAAGAATAGAGAATAGATCCTACTGAATGTTTGGATCTATCAATATAAATGTCATTCAACGATTTCCCTGAGGTTGTCTTCGCCGACGCATCAAATACGATCCGGAGTTTGGTGGTCAAACTGTCTTCCTTGATGACATGACATGTGACCTAAGTGAATGTATATTGTGTAATGAGGTTTGTATTGTGCTAACAGTAACGACTGCTTATTCAATTTGCGTTCCAGGTTGTAAAATCGTTTGAGTGCCATGTCCTTAGAATTCCCTACCACCACATTTTGGTGATTTGTGGGAGGCCGCAGTCAAATCTCTTACACATAATATTAAACGTGTAGCTGGTGATGCTTCATTTTCATTTGAACAATTCAATACCTCATTGTACGAAATCGAAGCCATTTTAAACTCATGCCCCTGAATTCCAATCTCCAATAACCTAAACAACCTCTCATTCCTTACTCCTGGTCATTTCCTGATTGGAGACTCTGGAGGTAAATATAGGGTTGTTCGGAAAGTCATTTCGTTTTTTCCCGACACAGGATTTAATTGTATTCTTTTGCACCCAACTTCACATTTAAGTCGTATAATTTTTATATGCTTTGAGAGCTCATATAGCAAGGCTTGTGTGTGAAAAATTCCAATTAATTCTACGCAGTAGTTTTTGGTTGGTGNAGTATTTGAATTAGAGAAGGTTTAATATTTGTAGCTTCGAATTTAAAAACATGCATTCTTCACATCTCTGATGTTCAGGACATATGTACATTGGTATCACTTCACTGTATGAACGTCACACTTATAATTACTAAATTAAATATATAAAGTGCACCTCTTAGTTGTCTTGCAATGAAAAACAAAACAAATTTGATAAAATTACCGAGTTATATTACATTAGTGTTGTGGCGATTTGATAGTTTTTAAGAAAGTAATTAATTTTTTAGAGTAAGGTATTGAGTGTGTGGTTGTATATATTTTTTGGTATGTCTGTGATGCATGTATTTGTGTGTTTGGAATTTCTGTATTATTGTATTATTATTGTGTAAATATTCTTTTCTTATAATTCTATTTTTATACTTACTCTATTCTATACCTACTCTATACCTATTCTTCAGCTAAACGACTATTTAATTGCCTACGTACTTTGCTATCATCCCTTTTAACAATTCAACTCTGTATACTAACTGCATGACGTCTATAATTCTTACTTTTCCTAATTGCAGTTTTATGGTCAGTTTCTTCGGTGATTTGGGGTCAAACTTAACTTCTCAGTATTTCTTCTAAACTAAATTTCCAGATTTTACTAGTATCTTATTGGTTCCCTACTTTAATTAACTTATATCTAACTCCTCCTTATCACCCTTCTTACGATCTCTTTTCAAAAACTAAAATCAGTTCTGACTTATCTTTCCTAATTTAAACTTCACCATCCTACCGTTTAATCCTAGTCTTCATTTTTCGTTCTTATCTTATTAAAGTGTGTTATCCTTTTATTCCGTATTCTATTATTTAAACACCTCACATCAGACACACAACGAGACCAAAACATAATTTAGAGATAGTTACGTTTTGTCCTTCTTCATGTCAACTTGCGTTCTTAATTCATATTTTCTTCATATGAAGATTGGAAAAACTTTGGCGGTTGTTGTAGAACAAACAGAATAGCTCAAAACCCCAACGCCAAAACACGACACTGTAGTTGTCCGAAGCACTTTTCGGTAACAAAGTTACCTTCTTCAGGGACTGAAGTAAACTAAACCTAAATGAGAACTAATCCTAATTTATACTGATAGTTGTTAAGGTTCAGTGAACATGACCCGAAGCCAACAAGGTAGATGTTCAATGGACCTTAACATCATCATCATAAACGTAATTAAACTAAACTAAATAGCGGAGATCCAGGGAT
>NW_020438930.1:568815-586029 GCF_000699045.2 Agrilus planipennis
CAGAGCCGGGCAAACTTTAACTTCGCAGGAGCCGCTACATGAGGTTAGTTTGAGTCACTCCATACCCTTCAATGAGTACGAGAGAGTAAGCAGTAATGAATAATTTTGTTTTGTCTTTTTCTTCTCCCTTCCACTCCCATATCAAGCCCCTTCATCCCGTAGACGAGCGAAGCCACTCTCGCAACTTAAATAATACCTACGAAAATTTTCGTTACTACGTTCGCAAAACTATTGGGTTTGACTATGGAAGAGGGGACTCACCTACGAAATGGAAGGGATAAGAAGAGGAAAGAATCATCTCACTCGCACTCGCAGGATCAATGAAGAGCTACTTGGTTAACCTTGAGGATCACTCGGGATGCAAAAGATCCTAGTTTGCCCGGCTCTGCTCTACTTGTATCCCCAGACTAAATAAGACGATTTAATAAAATAAACTGCAGATTAGTAGTTTTTTCAATTAACTTTAACAGGTGTTATAGAATTCAAATCTTATCATTAATTTTGCGACTAATTGTTTGTACTACTGATCGATTGGCGCCCAATTGTCACCTGTATGTTTATATTAAAGGCATGATTTCCCATGGTCTGATTCGGAGGAGAGGAATGAAAACGGTGAGAATGCTTTGCGAAAATGTTTATATGAAAACTAAGGCGCATGATGAAAAAAATTGTTCTTATGCCAAACCGAAAGGTATTGTTTGTAGCCGTTATGACTTTTATTAAACCACTAAAATAAAGAGTGGTGTATTATTTTGTTTGGCCGTTTCACAGGTTATGGGCCCAGTTGTGTTGGCTATCTCGTAAGTTAGATGCACGTGGGGTATAACGTATTGCGAAAATTATCACATTTTCTAGTTATGTTCTAGTCTTACAAAGAAAGTGGTTGTTCGGTACTTGAAAGACATTTTCTACTTTTATATTTTGTACAGAACCAAGCATACTGACATCAAGGTGCATGCTGTATGTTAGCAAAATAATAGTTCTAATTAAAGTGGTGCTAATAAATTAGGCACTGCTGGCTCTTTCTCGTATGCTTGATTTTTGTTTTATTAAAAAAAACACTTAACTGTGAACTGCTTTAATATGTACAAACTATATTTACTGAAACCATCTTCTAAACAATGTATACACATTTCTGTAAATAATACAAATATCGGCTACTTATCGCTTATACAGTATACAGTTCAGAAAGGAACATGGTCAAAATCTAACTCAATATTTCTAAAATTTGTATTATACAGTATCTGGTCATTTCAGTGAATTTTTAAATTGCTAACAGATGTTAGTTTTACCGACCCTCAATAAATGTTCAAGCTGTTGTTCAAGGGTGCATTTTGAGTGGGTTGGATCGGATTGTGAGATAAGGACAATATTTCCGTCGAATACGTAGAAAGAAGTGGTCAAGTGACTGATTTACTAATTAAACCTTTATAAATAAGATAAAAATGTTCGAATCATAATAATGTATAGTATATAGACGCATAGTTTATTATTTTTGCGATTATTTTTCAGAAACATATCCGTTGGAGCCACGGTGATATTAATCAGCTAATATGGACCGTTTTCTTAATAAGTCAAATATACATTAAATATGTCTACATGTATTCACAACTCAAACAAAATGCTTCAATAAACTAACCTGCAGTGCAGATTATTCATTTATTTAACACTACGCACCATCAGTACCAAGCTCCATAAGAAATTGTAACCACCCCTGACTATAAGTTAGGGAGACCCAAACAATCTAAAATACCTTGCGACTTTCAAGTTGTCATCCTCAATTGCCCACTGTCAGTTCAGTCAAATGTTTTACTGCTCTATCAATATTTTCGAAGTTTGTATATTTGCATTCTGATGAATTAAATATAGTACCTACTACCTACCTTAAAATATTGTAAAGAAAACTGGGTAATTTTTTACATTAGTTGACATTGGAATTGAGACATTAAGTTTAGTCAGGTAGGTAGTACTCACCAAGTAAAGTAGTGTAGTAGTATTTACTAGAATTTTGTTTATTATTTGTTTAAAAATGAATGTGAGTGAGATACAGGCCCTTAAAGTTTTCTTAATCGGAGGAAATACCGGTAGGTACGGCCCTGGCTTCAGCCTTCCGTCAGCTGTTCCCGCCAAACATCGTTTGTCCTAAAACATATCTTCCTAACATTATTCTANAGTTTCATTCGCTCCATTAAAACCAACATTTTGAGAAAATACTACTCGTTATTTCACGGCAAACAGTTATCGTTCACAGCGAGTGCAAACCTTGCTTGAAACTGATTTTCAGCACCGAATGAATTTGTGTCGTTGGTTTCGAATGAATAGTGATGAACACCCTAAAATAGGGTATTGTTTACAGACAAATTTGCTATTAGTGCGACGCAAATTTGCAAATAGTGCTATCCAGATAATGCTCATTCACAGATTACTGTTTGATTGTTACCTTTTTCTTTCTTTTGTGGTCTTACATTTACATAATGCTGCTCGTAATGCATATATTTAATTTATGCAGTCTAAACATTATGTGTAGCACTCAATTGTTTATGTTTATCTTAGACGTTCGATAATAAGTAATGTTTACATTTTTCCTCGGTACAGTACACTTTCGAAGACACCTGCGTTGCCAATTCCGGCTTCAAATTGTAGATTATTGTGATTATCTTAATTTCTTTTTTCATTTCACACATTTATTGATGAAACTTGACAATTGTTTCGACAGTAGCATGTCATTATGAAGAATGTATAAGTGTTTTGTTTTTGTTTTTAATCATGCCCTTTCACAACAACAGCACTATAAAATTTTTAGATAGTATGATATTTATTATTCGTTTGCAATTTCTGAACAGCGTTGTTCTTCTGTTTTGGTTTGTTCGTTATTCTTGCGATTATTTTTCAGAAACATATCCGTTGGAGCCACGGTGATATTAATCAGCTAATATGGACCGTTTTCTTAATAAGTCAAATATACATTAAATATGTCTACATGTATTCACAACTCAAACAAAATGCTTCAATAAACTAACCTGCAGTGCAGATTATTCATTTATTTAACACTACGCACCATCAGTACCAAGCTCCATAAGAAATTGTAACCACCCCTGACTATAAGTTAGGGAGACCCAAACAATCTAAAATACCTTGCGACTTTCAAGTTGTCATCCTCAATTGCCCACTGTCAGTTCAGTCAAATGTTTTACTGCTCTATCAATATTTTCGAAGTTTGTATATTTGCATTCTGATGAATTAAATATAGTACCTACTACCTACCTTAAAATATTGTAAAGAAAACTGGGTAATTTTTTACATTAGTTGACATTGGAATTGAGACATTAAGTTTAGTCAGGTAGGTAGTACTCACCAAGTAAAGTAGTGTAGTAGTATTTACTAGAATTTTGTTTATTATTTGTTTAAAAATGAATGTGAGTGAGATACAGGCCCTTAAAGTTTTCTTAATCGGAGGAAATTCCAGTAGGTACGGCCCTGGCTTCAGCCTTCCGTCAGCTGTTCCCGCCAAACATCGTTTGTCCTAAAACATATCTTCCTAACATTATTCTGATGTATCCGGTGGCCTTCGGCGGGCAGGCAGGGGCATTAAACAAACTCGAGTCTGTCATAGATCTACCTAGAACAAACAGAATAGCTCAAAACCCCAACGCCAAAACACGACACTGTAGTTGTCCGAAGCACTTTTCGGTAACAAAGTTACCTTCTTCAGGGACTGAAGTAAACCTACCTAACTAAACAATGACGTCATCAATGCATATTTGGCGAGAACAGTTGACGAAGGGCTGCAGCCAGGGCCGTACCAATCGGAATTTCCTCCGATTAAGAAAACTTTAGGAGCCTGTATCTCAATCTCAAGCTACATTGGTTTCCGCACGGAATTAATACTACCACACTAATTCTACTTGGTGAGTACTACCTACCTGACTAAACTTCATGTCTCAATTCCAATGTCAACTAATGTAAAAAAATGACCGAAAACTGCTAATACACCGGAGTACGTTTTCAATTTAATCTCCCCTACTTTAGTCCGAATTTAACAAAAATTGATTGTTTACAGTTATACAATTTTCAAAAACAAAAAGTATGACAACAGCACGCGGTGTTCCCAAGCGGTCACCCATCCAAGTACTAACCGCGCCCGACGTTGCTTAGCTTCAGTGATCGGACGAGAACTGGCGTTTTCAACGTGGTATGGCCGTTGCCGACAATAAACTACGTGGGAATAGTATTGTATCATAAGGCACTTAGTAAGTAGCTGGACGATTCTTTAATGTAACTTCTGTTACCGACAATTTCAATTCGACATTTTAAAAATTTCTGTGTAATTGAACGCCGCAACGGACAAAACAAGAGATGCAAATTCAGATTCCTGATTTCACACTCAGCAACGCCTGCAGATGCATATGAAATTGCATTGAACAGTTTTTGTAAAGAAAACCAAATTTTCTTTCTTTTACTAACTGCTAGGTATGCACAATAGTATTTACAGAACCACTTAAAATTCAAATTTAGATTTATGTTAGTACACTGTTCCTACAGTTTGGCTTATCTACGAATTCCTCAATACAAAACATGTACATGTATAGTATATGAAAGCATATGTAGACATTAGTCATTCATTAGTTTCAGTGTAGAGGGCTAAATCAGATTATTCGTTAAATGAATTTTTCTTTTAATCAGACTGGCACGAAAACGATTTTTCCTAAAAATGGGACAATTATAGGAGGAAATCTTTAGAATAAATTACTTATATCTGTATTAGACTCTTGAAATGGATCAAAAACTCGAACAATCTATACCCTTAATTACTTGCGAGCTAACTCTAGCTCTACCACCCTTAACTCCTGTTTCTGGTTCTAATACGTCTCTAATTGGCCCTTCATACCTGAGAAGGTAGAAAGAAACGCTAGGAAGCAATTCCAACAGACAACATTTAAACCTGAATCACGACAGCATCAGTTCACCATCTCGCCGCGAAAAGCCTTTGTTGTATGACATCATTGGATCATCATTCCAAATAGACAACTTAGTCATAAACAATAAAAAAATGTGTAAGTCGTTACAATTTTATTACATTTTACGGAATACAGGTATTTAAGGTAGTAATTTTTAAAGCATTTTTTCCGATCGATATAACCCAGGGACTGGATTTAATCACCAGAAAGCCTACTATAAACAAATTGAATCGGTTCAACACATATTTGCAGGAGTTATTCAGAGGTTAAGATTTTCAAGAAGCCAACAAGCATTGCATAAGAAATACATTGTTGCAATAGTTGCTTATGCGAGTGACTTTCGAAAAAAATCGAATATGGTAAATATAATGCAGATGTCTAAAAAGCACACAATTATTTGCTACTCGCAGAATCAATAGTACTTTCGACTGCAAATAACCTAAAACATGTTTTTTAAATTATTTGATTACATATAATTTTTTTTCCTGTCAAATGTACCTAATATTTCCACTTGACTGTGTACAATAATAAAATACAATTTCCATATTTACACAGAACGCGAAAGTAACATTACTGAAAGAAGAGATCATTACTGGACATTCTGCGCACTAACTAACCTACTAGCCGTTAGTAACTAACGTAAAACTATTAAAACAAATAATGAGCGAGTACATTTTTAAATATAAACTTCTAAATTACTTTTTGAATGGAGTCTCCTACTTATATTGAACTGATATCTTTAGTAGTTTCCTTTTTTTTTCTTTTCTCTGCCAAATTAGAAACTGAATATTAAACCACGAATTCCATATATAATAGATTTCCTTTTACGATGTTCTAAACCATGTTAACTAAATCGAATTTAGTAGGTAACTATGCTTTGTTAGAAGTAAATATACGTCTGTATCAAACACGCCTGCCAATCATTTCTAATTAATGATAATCTAATTGTCACCGACGAATAAAAACGTTTATGTAATAAATTATACATTCTGGGGCAAAATCGAATCCTTGTTTGCATGTGAATTAAACTGTGTCGGATGTATTAATATACTGCTTTTGGATGAACACTACACATAATTTAGCTCAGCTTCCATTTTGTTATGTAGCGGCTTCTTTACAGCTGTACCACACCCACCCACATACAGATCGATTTCATACACGTTTTTATTTATATTTCGTTTAGTTTCTGTAGCGATGTGACCTTCAGTTTGACAGGCGCAAAGTAGAAAAGAACAGCACTAGGCCAGAAAAGAAAAGAGACAACTCTCGACAAAACTCTTAACCGGCGAGGAGCGTATAATCCAAAAAATACTGCACGGAAAAATTGACCATTTTATCCACTAAAATTAAATTACATTGCTCAAATGTGCTGTTATTGGTATCATTTACTACTGAAAATATCAACGAGATGTTTATTTATATTTGAAGATATATTAAAGGTTTTAACGCTTGTTTTCGACTCGCACTACTATTCATTATTGAACAAAACTTTTGGCAGGTAGTGTATGAAAAAGTATGTTTAATGAACAAGAGTCGAGAGTATAATGAGCTTTTTTCTCCCTACCNCGATTTGTTTTCTGAAAAACATCGAACAATCGATGTAATAAATATTGGAACATCGATGGTCATACATCGATGGTTTTTATTCAACATCGCCCTTCCCTAAGTAAAACTAATGAGCATCAGCGATAATTGTTGGTGATTTGAATGCTTGAAGCATAACCTGCAAGTGTAATGGAAACAACAATGGTGGTGATATTCTTCTCAACTTCTCACGAAACAACAATTGCAAAAACTGACAAAACTATCCACCTAGTAACACGACCCCATCAACAACAGATTTAGTGGTTATAAAAATGTAAGCAATATCTGAGACCATGCAATATAACACGAGCTCTGTTCTGATCAGAACCCAATTATAATCACATTAGGGGCTCAATATAAAAGTAAAAAGGAAAGAAAAGAATATATATATACGAAAGAACCAATTGGGAAGAATTTCCCAGATTGTTAAATACCAAAAATTAAAATCACAACTGCTCACTGCAAATGATGTTAATAAAGATATTTACGAGGGTGGATTGATAAGTTTCCGGCCTGACCAAGAAAAACAAGGTTTTTAAAATTTTTTTTTTTTTATTTCTCAACATAATCTCCTCCAAGGCTGATACATTTCTCATAGCGGTGTTCCAGTCTATTAATGCCATCTCTATAGACTGATTCGTCAAGCTCCTCAAAATAACCATTTACAGCTTCGATTACTTCTTCATTGTCCGCAAATCTCTTACCGCCAAGCCATTTTTTGAGATTAGGGAACAGAAAATAGTCACTCGGGGCTAGGTCTGGAGAGTAAGGAGGGTGCGGCATCAATTCAAACTTTAGATCGTTGATTTTAGCCGTCGCAACGATTGACGTGTGCGCTGGTGCGTTATCGTGATGAAACAAGATTTTTTTCTTCGCCAGATGAGGTCGTTTAATTTTCACCTCGTGGCTCAAACGTTGCAATAAGTCTGCGTAGTATTGACCAGTGATAGTATTACCCTTTGCAAGGTAATCAATGTATATAATACCTCTTGCATCCCAAAAAACAGTAGCCATAACCTTGTTCGCCGAAAAAATTGTTTTTGCCTTCTTTGGAGTTGGTTCCCCTGGTCCAATCCACTGTTTAGACTGTTCTTTGGTTTCAGGAGTGTAGTGGTGGACCCACGTTTCGTCAACGGTTACGAATCGACGCAAAAATTCGCTTGGATTACGCTTATACAATGACAAATTTGCGGTAGAAATGTTTTTTCGAATCAATTTTTGGTCGACTGTTAGCAAACGCGGCACCCATCTTGCACAGAGCTTTTCCATATGCAAATGTTGGTGCAAAATATGTTGCACACGTTCATATGACATCTTACAGGTCTCAGCTATCTCACGCACTTTCAATCTGCGGTCTCCCAGCACTATTTGATGAATTTTTTCGATCATATCTGGAGTTGTGACCTCAACGGGGCGTCCTGAGCGAGGCCCATCAGAGGTGCTCACACGACCCTTTTTAAACTCGGAAACCCACTGCTTAACGGTTGAATATGACGGGGAGGATGTCCCCAGTGTTGAGTCCATCTCTTTTTTAATTTCCTTCGGCGTTAACCCCTTCAAATAAAAGTATTTGATGACAGCACGATTTTCCTGCTTTTCCATTTTTACGAAAACCACAGAGGCGTCTTGTTCAGCGTGCTGTCAAACCTACACTAGCAAGGAGATCGGGCTGAAACTATAGCTACAAGCTATCCAAGGATGGTACTATAGAATGTCACCTCAAGGTAGGCCTAGTGGCGTCATCTCTTGGTTAGGCCGGAAACTTATCAATCCACCCTCGTAAAAGACAGTAAAATTATAGAAAAGACCATTCCTCATTCCGGTTCTAGTAGCAGATTGCATAGCAGAATCATTAAACTTATCAAGGAAAGAAACAGACTACGCAAGACATGGCAAACTTCCACAATTAAAAGCAGCAGTCAATGAAATGAACAGGCTTAAAGGAAAAATATAGCACAATACAGAAATAAAGGTGGCAAAAGTAATTAAAGAAACTAAATCCTAATGATAACTTTTTGTGGAAGAAAATATTTAAATCTGATTATCCAACAGTTCCTAAATTGTGCAAAATGAGATTGAAGCTATTACTAACCTAAGTAAAGCTATCATGTTAGTTGATCAATATGACGAAGTACACACTATTGATATTACATTAGGTTTGATTATGTTACAGTTGGATTAGGTTACCTTAGTCTTATCATTATTTGGACGAAAACTATGTCTTTCACCATTTATACACTACCTACTGATTTCATACACAACTCTCTGAGAGCATTAGAGTATGATGACAATTAGGTTAAATTGGTAAAGGCTTTCACGGCCAGTAGGTGAACTGATGCTGTTCTGGTTAGGATGTAAAGGCCGTCGTGTGTTCGAGTTGCTTTCTAACGTTTCGGTAGCACGAGTGGCGAGCTTCTTCAGAGGTTCTTCCATCTCCGATGCAACCAGGAGGACTTCCGAAGAAGCCCGCCACACGTGATAGCGAAGCGTTAGGAACCAACCCTAACACACCAGGACCTTTAGACCCTAATCAAAACAGCATCGGTTCACAGTTTTAATAAGTTTATTAAAGAAAAGCAAATGATTTGAGTTGGAGAGCTCTAATAATTAGGCAGAAAATGACAGGAGCAACACGAGTAGGTTTTTGTCATTCTAATCTTAAAGGACTGAATGACATACTTTCATTCATAAAGGCATGTATCATGCATGTAGGTACCGCCTAATTTTTTCAGATTTCTATTCATAAAGATGCACTTGTAATCAAAATTGTTTATTAAATTAGCCATCTACTACACATCTATGTAAAATAGATAAATAATTGTGTTTTCAACATGTTTATATCCAAAATTCGTGGTTAATTTCTTGTTGANTAGAGTGTTCAATTTCACACATTTACTGAGCCTGCAAACAAAAAACAGTTAATAGAAGAACATTAAGAGCTAGGCTTCAATGCCACAATCATAGGTCTTATGAAAAACACCTCAAGGCTTTGTTTATGGTCACTTTTGATGTCACAACACATCTTAACTGAGTTGAACAGAAAGTCCAATATCTCGGCAACACAAGAATTAGCTGGGAAAATTATATTAACAAGAAATGGTTAACTCAGTGTCACAGATGCCAGGATTGACGACATGGAACAGCTAACTGTTTTATTGATCCTGTATGTCTCAAATGTGCAAGAAATTTTACCCAACCCTAATGCAACTATTTGTAAAGTTTCCATAAATAGATGCAACATGCTCACTAGCAAAGAAAATAATTTAATAAAACCAAAGCAAGCTAGCCTAAGCAGTCCTAACATGAATAATAGCTGGAAAAATCAAAAATAAAAACAATTAACACTACGAGTACAAAAAACACCAGAACCCAGTTTACGTTATTTTCTGAATTTTCAGAGCTATCTAAAGAAATAAATGAAATTAAGCAGATGTGTGGTATTAGTGATATGATTAAACTAGTTAAAGAGCTAAAAAGTAACCTACAAAAATGTCAATATAAAATGGAAAAATTTCAAGTATTTTTTGACGTCAGTAGTAATTTGGAATACCAATGGAATAAATAAAAATTTGCAGCTAGAACGCCAATGGAATAAGAAGCAGAACGGGTGAATTTATAGAATTTATTGATAGACAATCTATTGACATTATGTTACTAAATGAAATACACTAGTTAAGATAAGCAACATATACGAAACTATATTTAATGATAAAAAAGAAAGAGATAATGCTTCTAGTGGAATAGCTGTGTACTTATCAGAAAAAGTATGCCTTACAATATACTATAGTTAAACATACATACAATTTAGACAACTTATAGAAGTGAGTTACTTTAATATGAAATATTAATCTGAAAATTCATTTTTGGATTTTTAACCCACTACGCGCTACCTCAAATTAATGAGGGAAGAATTGTTGCTGTTGTCACACCCCCGTCGGGAATCGAACCCGGGACTTTGACTTTACGTACCAATGTTCTGACCACTAAACTACGAGAGGTGACAACAGCAACAACGACCAATCGACCTACACAATTTTGGTGTAAAGGCCGTCGTGTGCTCGAGTTGCTTTCTAACGTTTCGGTAGCATGAGTGGCGAGCTTCTTCAGAGGTTCTTCCATCTCCGATGCAACCAAGAGGACCTCCGAAGAAGCCCGCCACACGTGATAGCGAGGCGTTAGGAACCAACCCTAACACACCAGGACCTATAGACCTTAATCAAAACAGCTTCGGTTCACAGTTAGGTTAATTATTGATTTAATAAGTTTATTAAAGGAAAGCATACAGTTCGAGTCGAAAGGTTCTAATAATCAGGCAGAAAAAGACAGGAGCAAGATGAGTAGGTTTTTGTCATCCTAATCTTAAAGGACCGAATGATTTACTTTCATTCATAAAGGCATGTACCTAGGTACCGCCCAATTTTTTCAGATTTCTATTTATGCACTTGTAATTAGAATTGTTTATTAAAATAGCCATAAAGAGTCTACTACACGTCTATGTAAAATAGATAAATAATTGTGTTTTCAACATGTGTATATCCAAAATTCGTGGTTAATTGCTTGTTGATTAAAGAGTTAATCTTGTATAACACACTCATCAAATACTACTTTTAACTTCACATTGTTTCATTTACTTGCCTAGTCGCCACTGAGGATGCTGTGAGCCATGGTCAGCAACACGTTTGACCTAACCAATCGCTATTGGCAACGGCAAAACAGTCCAGAAAGTAAATGTTTTAGTTTCACATTTATCCATTTTTCCTTTTCTAAACTATTTTGAATAGTTAATGTAAAATTAGAAACATGTTTCTTAATATAGGAAATTGAGTAAAGAGCATAAACGTGCAGCATAATAATATCGCATTCCATATAAAAATAATGGGTGGTAGCTATCTAATTCTTTCAGCCAATTTACTTTGTAATTTGTGAAAGGAAACTCCGTAAAGTTATCCGATTTAAACTCAATTTTCGAGTTCAATACACCACAAAGTGTCTATACAACGTACAAAATCGATCGTGTAATAACGGAAAATACCGCTAAATTAATATCCTGTTCATCAGCCTTTTTTGCGAGTAAAATCGTTATGGAAATTCAACCCACCAAATTAAACTTTCAGTTTAATGGAGTCAACGATGTCTCTTTAAAATCATAAAAAATGAGAAACGAAATTAAACTACAAAATTATCGCCTTTTGACGGTCAGCGCCGCGACGCGATACGGTTTAACAGTTCCGTCGACTTTTATTTGGCCGGTGTTAGCGCACCCGGCGAGATAATTGGGAAAATGGAAATTTACTATAATTACAGTTTTTAAACCTGCAACCACGCTTAGCGGAAGTCAGATTAAAACATGTGTGACATATTAACAACTATGTAGAATTATTCGCATATTTTTATATATAGGGTATCCCAGNGTACCATTTACTACTGAAAATATCAACGAGATGTTTATTTATATTTGAAGATATATTAAAGGTTTTAACGCTTGTTTTCGACTCGCACTACTATTCATTATTGAACAAAACTTTTGGCAGGTAGTGTATGAAAAAGTATGTTTAATGAACAAGAGTCGAGAGTATAATGAGCTTTTTTCTCACTACCTACGATTTCGACGACGCGCATCCAAGACATTGGAAGGGGCACATCGCTAGAGAAAGTATATGAAGTATATTATAATTTAATTTTTGTAAGATGGTCGGAGGAGCATTTCATTTGCACTTCTATTATATAACATGAAATATGGCATCTATGTAGCACTTCCGATGATACCAGAACTTGACATCAACTTCATTTTTTTATGGAACACCCTGTATATTATGACGGTTTTGAATTCTACATGATTTTAAGTTGACGGTAAAGATCTAGATTATGGCCCCCACCCCCTTCGGGGGGATCGAAAGAAGGGGTCTCCCCCACCACTGTACCATAAAAAGTTCGTAGCGGTCTCACCCCCATAAAAAGTTATCGAGGTTCAAAGTTAATAAATATGCCAATTTTTATACATTTCTAGGCATGTTAATATTTATATAGTCATTCTTAAACAATATTCAAAAGTAAAACTAATGAAAAATACATAAAAATATTGAGAAAGTTATATAAAATATTATTAGGTTTTGTTCAAGTGACAACCCTCTTTCGATCCCCTATCTCCACCCGCTTGAAAATAATTGTTTTATTGAATTTTATTTGATTTATAGGGTATGAAAATTGTCAAAATAATCAACTTTCAACCCCCATAACTTTTTATGGGGGTGAGGCCGCCGCAAATTTTTTATGGGGTTTTACTCAGGTGACCACCCTCTTTCGATCCCCCGCCCACCCCCACCATCTAGACCTTTATCAATTTGACTTTTATGATGCTTTTCTACTTCCAAAATTTACTGTTTTTCGGATATCTTTTTTTAAAAGAAAATAGTACAGAGCAGTAGATAGCAAAACAGCATCCCTACTTTACAGTAAAAAAGCTAGAGCAATATTATGCTCAGGAAAGATGACTATACCTTCAACTTTTCTTCCATACTTTTAAAGTGGGTTAATTACATACGAGGTGTTGGATATTTAATAGCAGATTTGGTTAACTTCGAACAATCGTGAGTTCATTTTTTTGAAATGGAACACCCTGTATGTATTTCCATAGCTTTATACCAAATTTTATTATCTTTAGAATAGTACTAGGGTTCCCTATACCTATCTCCTTTAGTTTTCAAATTACTTACTGTTCTTTGTAAAAGCAACTAAAATAGTTTATTTTTTTACGAAGATGGTTGTGAAATTCTTAACAGAACTTCAAAACAAATAATAAAAGTTAATTGTTGTCTCTCAAACACCTACACCGAAAGTTCAGTCATTAAATATTTTGATTCTCAATGTCAATTATTGAATATTATTTTTATGAAGAATGGAAACACGTATTCAAATTGAGAAGAATTTTATAAAATTATTTGCAATACGGTAGACTACATTTTAAAATTGATGTGAAACTATTTAAAAATCAAGATTAAGGTCATTGATAACAGTCGCGAAAAATGTTACTAAAATACGTGTCGGGTTTTAATACACTTGAATCTTCACAACTCGAATTAACTATTTGGACCAAATTTATATAAATCAAAAATCTCCGTAATTCCAAGTCACCAACATGCCCCAGTTACACAGCGAAATCTATAAGGAGACATTTAACTAATACGATTCATAATTCTTTGGTTTCCTTCTCGACATTACGTAACACCCCAGTGACCATTTTTACCTACAAATGATAATTATGAATACCGAAAATATCTCAATTATCGTTTATTACCGTTTCCATTTTGTTTACAGTAATAAAAATATGATGTTACGTAACACTTTATTTAACCCCTTTGCCCTTTGTAACGCACTGTAATGTTTCATAAAACCTGCCTCCTTATTGCGTTACGTAAAACTTAAGCGGCCCCTAATTCCAATTTCCAATAACCTTTCTTGACACAAGTTTCATGTAAAAACTTTTGAATGAACCGCAGTGATTTACTACCTTACCAGAGTCTCATATTTTCTATATTTTAGATTTACTTAGCGTTTAATTTAAAACGTTTCCCAAATACGTGGAGGTTGGACAGACCGCTGAAAAATTTGATCAAAAGCGTTAAGTCGACAAGTTACAAAACCAACAAAAATGCATTTAAGTAGACTGAATAAACTGAAACGCAGATTTACAACAAAAGCATAAAACTCTTTTGCAAGTCACATCCTAAACACGTCTACACATAGAAATATGTACGCGAATACGAATTGTGTATTTGAATAGCAATTGTAACATGAGATATCATTCATAACGTGAGCATATCTGAAAAGAGACGAAATGTTTCCGCTTCCGTTGATGCTTAAATCTAGGAACACTGTTGACATGTCATCAGTTCCTATTTTGCCAATTCAAATAATGAAAAGAAAAGCTTTGTGACATGTTCATACGAAATTTTTTCCTTTCATTTAAAAACTGTACCATACAAAAACACTGAAAACGTCAGGGAAGAAAGAAAAACAAGAACTCACAAGTATTATAATTTCCTAATAAGTCATTGTTACGATTATTGTCACGTAACAGATCTTACTTACATGAATCGACAAAACGTTGACGACAAAAGACCTTGATCAATGGCAATCAAAAATGCCGAGAATGAACAATTATTACATGAACAACGGCCGCGGAATCTTGAATTAAGGAACGTGCACACTTATCCAGGGATAAAAATATGCCTCCAGCTTAAACTCTTTGAGATATAAACTTGTATATTGTATTTCGAATTTTGTTTCTCATTATCTAAATATATTTTTTTTCTAAAATACAATCGTTCACGATATTTGTATGTAGGAATATAAACTTTATGGATTGATGTATTTGAATAACGGGAAACAATCCTGGAATCTTCATCCCCACAGCCACCAGACCACGTTGAAGGCACGAGTTCTTGTCCAGTTGTCGTTCAACCCCCACTCGTGCGAACAGCCTCCCACACCATACCCACCAAGAGTAGATACCTACAAGTGCGAATAGAGTCGAAATCTAGAAATGACGGGTGGTAGTTACCTCGCCTAAGGCATTCAGTCTAGCCGGGACGCCTTGTACAAGAAATATTTGAAGTAGTGCCCGACCGAAAGTTCGGTTTCGGTCGAGTTTCGGTTTCGGCGGCAAACCTGCCGAAACCGAAACTGCGTTTGGGAGTTCTCGCGCTCTGCTCGATCATGTTCGGCGCGTTAAATTCTTAAGTTAAATTATTAGTAGTCGTTTACCTTTTGTTTCTGTTGAAGTTTAGTGTCATTCAACATGACGAATTAAGTTTAGAGGAAGTTAATTTGTTCTTAATTAAGATAAAAGTGATTTATTTTGATATTAGGTAACAATAACAAAAGTAATTTTATGTTTAATATTATATTTAAAAAAAGCATGAATAATCTTCAAAAGAAAAATGAGTCTAGTCTACTATACTTACTCAAATAAACATCTCACCTATTTTACGTATTTTTAAGGCGCAATTGAAGTATTTCCTTAAATGAGGGGTTGTTATGTTGATTTTGATTTGATTATCAATAAGTGAAAATGTCAAAGACTGCAGAGCTATGTGATTTAAAGATAAAAAAATAAAACTGACAGATTATAATAACTTTTTCTTTATTTTTCTCTCAAAACATGATCCTTATAAGGAAGTTTCGGTTTCGGGTTTCGATTTCAGTCGTAAAAACCAGTTTCGGTCGGACACTAATTTGAAGTGGTAATAAAAAGGCACCATTGAAATGTTAATTAACGATCACTAATAGATACAATGACTTAAAGACGGGAAAAAAACAAAATGCACTACAAAGGGACAATATAATCAACCAAAAGTTAGAAAACGAAGAAGTACAAAAAACATTTTCATGGTACAGTTCAAACAAATAGTATATACAGTTCACTTTAAGACCTAAATGAAACAGTGGGTGGCGATGATGAAGAAAACTCAACCGAAGGGACCGAAAAAGAAGAACATGGATTTATATGACATACAGTAATCAGTTCAAAAGTAAAAAGTTACACAGAACTAATAACGAGTTCTACTTAAAGTACAATAATGAAATTATGAGCGGTTTCATACACGACAACAATAAAACAAGAAGAGATACCATTTTGTACATATTCCGAAAAAGATAAAAAACATCATGCGTTTATACTCAAAGGACTTGACTCACAGCCAGAATACGAAACAATTCTATGCGAATTAAAGACGATGTATAAAATAAATTTCTATCAAATGAAAAGTATAAGTCGACCGCTTTGTCTTGTAGTTACTGATACAAAAAAATCCTAAAATAGTCGAGTACACGGTTATTCTCAAGGAAAAATATTATGAGAAACAAATTATACAATGCCATTAGTACCATTTTAGGACATGCAATAACAAAGTGTAATATTACACCAAAGTGTATCAAATGTGCTAAAGAACATTTAACCAAAGACTAGGATTAGCGAAAGTGAAAAACTGAAGTGTATAAGTTCCAATAACGAATACACGTCGAACAGCATCGAGGGCGCTATAAATACAAGTCACAGACGATCAAAAACAAACACATACAAATAGCAAGAAAACAAAACATAATTCTAACAAGGACAGCAGAATTACCCCAAAATAGGAAAAGAACTTCTATTAAAAAAAACAACATCAGAAATGGGAAGAGCACAAGTATGCAGCAATGTTCTAAAAAAGAACCCACAGCCGCAGCCACAGCAATTTAAAGATATGGAAAAACTACCTTGAATTAGTCAATAAGTTTAACAAGTTAAATAATATGATCAATATAAGAAATACGCTTAATATTTTTTGGGAATTAAACAATAAAATATCATCCGCTAAAACAAAATTAGAAAAAAACGCAAATGATTACTAATTTTATGAAGAATCTTATGGAATACAGGTAAACCTAAATTGCATCATAGAACCCTATAGGTTCAAATGCTAAACTAGGCAACGTAATTAATTTCTTATACTAGGGTCAATTGAAAAGTCCCCGGCCTGACACATAGATGGCGACACCAGAACTAAATCCATATGATTTTCAGTTAGTCCTAACCTTCAAAAGACGCGTCTATAAATTTGACGGCTGTCGGATCATTAGTTTGTGAATTATAGCATTTTTAGTGAAGCAACTTTTGTTATTGTGAAAAAAA
>NW_020438930.1:587732-593231 GCF_000699045.2 Agrilus planipennis
TTTGTTGTATTTTGTGTCAGGAAGCCATGGTTTTTTTTTAATTATTATAACTGGGACACCCTGTATATATCTAGTGTATCCCTTAAATTACTGTATTATGTATACCTACATACCACATTAACGTAAAATTATTACTACATAATTCATAGAAAGCAATTTAACATTTTGAACTAGATCTACACAGTAAAATAATAATTATTTTTTCGTATTTTACGTAAAATACGTTTAAAAAGTATATCTGAAGATCTTTAAGGACTAGCGCGCACTGCGATTTTTTAGTCGCCGCGACTAAAAAGAAAACCGATGCGCGCATTTGCGACCAGATAATCGCAACTTTTAATCATTTACAATATGAGAGTCACAGAAATAATGTGCATCGTGGAATTGTTATTGCGAATAAATGCTAATACTACTAAAAGGAAGCAGAAGAAACAATATTGATTCCTTCCATCATAAATCAGAATTAGTGAGACGGCAATTTTCCTTTTTCAATTTCGGATACAACTTTATCCATATCCAAAACACTATGTGACGTTTCTTCTTCCTTTGCAACAGAGGACTCATAATATGACACGTTCAATAACCAAAATATATTCATTAATTATGCACAAAACAACAGATGATCATTAGTGGGTTGCGACAGTTTAGTCGGGGGTTCATTGCTGTCCGTACGATTCATTACACATCCGCGAAAATTGCGCCGCAAGAAAAATATGACAGGTTGCGATTTTTTAATCGCAGCGATTAGTTAGACCCATGTGCGCGCACTTGCATTTACTAATCTGTGTTACACTTTTGCGACTAAAAAATCGCAGTGCGCGGTAACCTCAACGTTTTGAAATACAGTGAAATCTCCCTTTAGCGGACATTCGTGGGACCGGCAATAATTGTCCGTTAAAAAGAGGTGTTGGCTTGGGAGAAAAAAGAAACATTATTTAAATAATGTCCATATAACAATAACTTAACGTATTTGCGTTCTTGTCAATTATTGAAACCCTCGATCGTAGTGTTGGAAATACTCAAAGCATCAACCTACATATGTTTACTAAAGATATGTATACATCTATGTATCCTACCTATGAATGATATGCCTTTACTTTTCGTGATTCAGTAAACCATTGACAAACTAATCTTCCCTCGATTACTGCATCACTTTCCTTACCTAGCCTATCTTAATCTTTTCTAACTATTCCATTTTTATTGATGTAAAAGTTTTTTGATAATTCACGATCACTCAGTTTTTCTTTCTGATAAGTCTAGTTATGTTAGAGATTTGAGTTTAGGTGCCATTTTAATGCACAAATATCTTACCGCTACGAAATTGAGTGTCAGCCTGTTAATCTGATCACAGGATATTTAGGCTACTATACTGATCAATTGACTCCGGGAAGTCCCTAAATTGCTGCCGCGTATATTTCTGCAAATGTGTCTACAAATCAGTTGTCCACTGAGTAGAGACTTCTTATTAGTCAATTTTCCATATTTGAACCGTCCGCGCCCGTCCAAGATAAAGTCCATTGAGGTAGTCTTTCCTATATAATTTTTATGGAACAAAAACGGAACTATATAAAACTTTTCCCTAGAGAGATATGTCCGCTGACAAGACGTATCCGTTACGGGAGATTTCACTGGTGATGAAAGTCAATAGCTTTTTTGCAAGCTGCAGCAAATAAAGCTCATCAATTTTTCATTGCAGTTGTAAACGTTGCTTTTAATTTAGTGATAGTAAAGTCAGTAGCGATCCTGACGAATTGAAAATAAATTTAAAAAATAATCTGCGTTATTTCGAAAAATGTTAGGCTTGCATTAGTTCTTCCTCATACAGGGTAGGGTCAAAGAGTAGTAAAACTGAATTTTTCTAGCGCAAACCGGGCGATGGTAGGAGTCGTACCACCTTGACGAAGTAGTGGGGTGGCTTTCGAAGAAACCGATATTTTTTCCAGTCACCTGCGGGCAAGCGGAGAGTACGCACGATGATTTCCATGAACCTTTATTAAGAAGTGTCGTCGCGACCCAAGATGGAGAAAAATCTCGAGCAGCACTACGCCATCAAAAAGTGAATCGTGTGTAAATTTCCCAAGAAATTCGGAACTGTGTCCATGAAAACTTAAATTTTCTTGGCAATGTGATTACCTATGACAAAACGTGGTGTTTTGAGTACAAACCAGAGGTCAAACACCAGAGCGCCGAGCGGTACAACAACAAGTCTCCACGTCCTAAGACAACCAGAATGAGGAAGTCAAGGGTCAAATCCAAGCTCGTCTTGTTTTTTGACCGTCGTGGTGTGGTTCGCAAGTAGTTCTTACCCCCTGGACAGATTATGAATGTCAGTTTTTACGTGGACGTGCTTGAACAGGTTGAGCAAACGCGTCGTTTGTGTGCGGTCAGATATCGTCGATTCTTGGACGCTTCATCACAACAACGGACCGTGTCATATGGCGCTGTTAATAAGGGAGTTTCTAGCCAAAGCACAGAGTTGCCACGTTGCCTCACCCCTCCCTACAATCTACATCTGGCACCGCCGGACTGCTCTTAAAAGCTTTTGGGTGTTTCATTCCCACCAGCCAGTAATGCTGGTGGGCGGGCAGTTGCTCCGGACTATGCCGGAAGGTAGGGCGGAAGGCCCTCTTCAGCCTGCTTTCAGGAATCGTGGGAATGGGTGGGTAGTGGTTCGGGTGAGAAAGATGAGACGGACGAAATGAAGACAGNACACATACAAATAGCAAGAAAACAAAACATAATTCTAACAAGGACAGCAGAATTACCCCAAAATAGGAAAAGAACTTCTATTAAAAAAAACAACATCAGAAATGGGAAGAGCACAAGTATGCAGCAATGTTCTAAAAAAGAACCCACATCCGCAGCCACAGCAATTTAAAGATATGGAAAAACTACCTTGAATTAGTCAATAAGTTTAACTAGTTAAATAATATGATCAATATAAGAAATACGCTTAATATTTTTTGGGAATTAAACAATAAAATATCATCCGCTAAAACAAAATTAGAAAAAAACGCAAATGATTACTAATTTTATGAAGAATCTTATGGAATACAGGTAAACCTAAATTGCATCATAGAACCCTATAGGTTCAAATGCTAAACTAGGCAACGTAATTAATTTCTTATATATATTAAAATGTATTGATAAAATGACAGTAATTGTAAAGAACCATAGAAGTAGACAATAAACTGACCAATATCTTCATGAAACTGATCACTCTCTAGAAAGACAAAAAACGATCATGCGATCATTGCCTGTCTCTTTTCCCCTTTCTTTACCTAATTCTTCTGCTAGTACACAAGACTGTGACGTAGAGCAATCAAAATTCTAGAAAAAATACAACTACTACTCGCACGATTGCTTTCCCTCTCTCTCTCTCACGTTTCTGCCTGTATTTACCTTATAACTAGATAGAGAATGCGCAGTATATTCTCTTTTTCTACCTAAAGAATATCGAAACCGTACAATAACCTCACTTAAATATATAGACTTTGTTTCAAATACTACAGAATCGATTGAAATAGACAGCAAAAAGCTCATAGAGGCTTTCCTTTTCGTTAAATCACGTAATTTTGAAGAGATAAATGCATTACTTGTTGTAGATATTATAACGTAGAACAATCATCATCAGACTAGAAAACTGTATTAGCAAACGAGTAATAATTTATACAACATGAAATGAATAATTTGCATAACCCAATCAAAAACTAAATATTTAATTTTTGAAATTCAAACAATGTTTTCAAACAAGTTCGTATGTTTGAAACAGAGACAGTAATGATACGCAAACACGAACGGTTCGGCATTCAGTTAAAAACTTCTTGTGAGTGCTGAAGCAACTACCCTCCATAAATTACTGACAAATACCCATTCCAAAATATTAGTAAACAGCCCAGCAATAAAACATCAGAACAAGACAAAATCGACAACAGGACATCGCAAAATATGTCCAGAAAAGGTATAGTCCAACTCATATTTATGAACACCATTCCACGGTTACAATACTTTCCAATTCGAATTCCGAAAAAGCAGGTAGACAATAACAGCCCCAAAAACTGCAAGCTCATTGGTTAAAGCGTAACACAGTACAGTAATCACGAAAATTGTGAATGACATTTAAGTAAATCTTAATAAAAAAAGAATAACGGCCATGACACAAAAAGCATTCGACAATGTGGATCGACGAGATTTTAAGAACTATAATGGACTCAAAACAGATATATAAAAATAACTGAACCATGTGTATTGAAATTCTTTGAATTTTATTTTTTTTGTAATACTTTTGTATATAGTAGTTGTGTTTATTGAATTATTTGTTATATCTGGTGCCCAATAGTATTTTTGTTAATCAGAACATTGTCGACAACGGTCATATTATGCTAACCTGCAAAATCAATACGCGGCCCAAATAACTGAACAGAATATAATCCAATTACCTTGTAGTTATTGTATTCTAATTAATAAGATAATAAAATGAGGTAATCAAAGCATGACGGAAAATAAGAAAGTAAAACCTCTACAAAACATTTCAAAAGTCTGAGCGTCTCTAGAAGTAATACAGATGAATTTATTAACCGAAAATTCAGACTCTGATATGAAAAACGATAGCGAAATAAATAATTCAAAATCAAGTAAAATCTTCAGAGCAAAAATCCTCCTCTTTTAGTAATTGAAGAGGAAACCAAGGAACATTCCAAATTTTTATCAAGGAAAAACACAAATCTCCAATTTCACTCACATACAGAAATATAATAAGAATCTTCGTTATAACAAAACTGTACGATGAAATGCTAGAACATGACATAATAAAGGAGCTAAACCTCACATCAAAAGCAGAAAAGACAAGAAATGTCTGGCAATCAATGTCACCAGACACAAAACTCTAATAAAAAAAAACGAAAAAGATATAGTAGAAAAACGGTGATGATCAATTATCCCTCCTGTTTAAATTGAGTAAGGAAATAAGCCAAAATTAATCAGATATGCATTATCAGCGAGGTGTTGAGCTTAGTCAAAAAACTAAGGTTGGTTAAAGAATAAAAGTCAAAATAAAATAGACCATGGGCTAACTAATTGAATTTATCAACAGAAATGAAATAGATAGCAAATTTACAACAACTGACAAACTAAAAATAAAAAACTTAAAGCTGGAGGAGTAGCACTACTTGTTAAAAGAGGCATCCTTCATAGTGAATTAAAACTAGACCAAGACTAGAAGCAAACAGAAGCCTAACCTTCCTGGTGGAAAAAAGGAGATCTTGAAAATGTAAAATAACAGTACGAATACTCAGTTCTTGGACCAAAGTTGTTTGTAATTTTTATCAATGACATTCCGTGATAATACAGCATTGTTTGCCGATGATCATGCAATATACGAGGGTGGATTGATAAGTTTCCGGCCTAACCAAGAGATGACGCCACTAGGCCTACCTTGAGGTGACATTCTATAGTACCATCCTTGGATAGCTTGTAGCTATAGTTTCAGCCCGATCTCCT
>NW_020438930.1:596875-598979 GCF_000699045.2 Agrilus planipennis
AGACGGACGAAATGAAGACAGAAGAGATTGAAAGATTATCTGTGGAATATTACTGCCTCAGCATTTGCCTAAGTGATCCAAGGAAACCACAGAAAAACTTGGACCAAGGCAGATGGACCGGAATCGAACCGGCGTCCTCCCGAATGCTAAGCAATGGTCTAGACCTCTAGGCCATGCCGCTCGGTACCGCCGGACTTCTTTCTCTATCCTTGGCTGAAGCAAGACACCAAGGGAAGCCGATACAGTTCCGTAGAAGACGTCAAAGGGGCCGCGATAACATCTCTAAAAGGGGTTCCCGGATAGCAAGTTCCAGAAGCGTACGCGCAATGGGAAACCATTATACGCATTGTGTCAAATCAAAATGGTGCGATTTCAAGAACTACTAAAGATTTGTACCTATTAATTCAATAATAAAAAATCAAATTATTTCAGTCCTACTACTTTTCGATCCTACCTTGTATAACCCATTCCATTCCTATAAACACGGCAGCAAAAACTGCATTAGCTATAAGTGGCATTGGACCTAAACTCAGCCTTGGCTTCAATTTCAGGGAAAATTATATATATTTTTTACTTTTACCCTCTTATTTTAAACATAAACCCATTAACTAAGTAGAGTAGTAATGTAACAGCAGTTGAAAACGCATTTGAAGTAACAACGTTTTGACCGATAAGTTAAATTGTAAATGGTTAGTTGCAGTTCATAATTTTTCGTCAGTTTATATGGCGAAAACGATTATAAACTACGATGTTCACAATTCTACGGTGACATGTACATACGTGCATACATATTCTTATTCGGCATGACGAATATTACAACATACCATAACTTCAAGGTTATCAGAGAGGTGTACGCTAATCTCCGTTATTTTAACAAAAAATGTAGTTGTGATACGCTGATAGACGAAAAACTAAACCTTATCCATATTTATTCATATTGATATGTTTTACTTCTGACGCGCGTTATTATGTGTAGGCACATTCAATTTCTTCACATGTTCACGATAACTAGGTAATTACGTGTGTTATATTGGCTAAATCGTTAAATCAATACACTCATGTTGGTGATGATTTTAATTCATGTATTACTAGAACATATGTATAGTGAACAAACAATGCAGTACAATTTCCTGATAATCAAGCCTGTTGCCTAACTATAATGTTATTCTGGTTGTTTATTATCAGTCACTAGCATCATTCATTTTACTAATAAAACAGTTCAGATTCAACGGGTGTGAAATGAATTTGGTTAGTTAATGCTATTTTGCAATCCATCTACAGGCCATTTNTATAATAAGAATCTTCGTTATAACAAAACTGTACGATGAAATGCTAGAACATGACATAATAAAGGAGCTAAACCTCACATCAAAAGCAGAAAAGACAAGAAATGTCTGGCAATCAATGTCACCAGACACAAAACTCTAATAAAAAAAAACGAAAAAGATATAGTAGAAAAACGGTGATGATCAATTATCCCTCCTGTTTAAATTGAGTAAGGAAATAAGCCAAAATTAATCAGATATGCATTATCAGCGAGGTGTTGAGCTTAGTCAAAAAACTAAGGTTGGTTAAAGAATAAAAGTCAAAATAAAATAGACCATGGGCTAACTAATTGAATTTATCAACAGAAATGAAATAGATAGCAAATTTACAACAACTGACAAACTAAAAATAAAAAACTTAAAGCTGGAGGAGTAGCACTACTTGTTAAAAGAGGCATCCTTCATAGTGAATTAAAACTAGACCAAGACTAGAAGCAAACAGAAGCCTAACCTTCCTGGTGGAAAAAAGGAGATCTTGAAAATGTAAAATAACAGTACGAATACTCAGTTCTTGGACCAAAGTTGTTTGTAATTTTTATCAATGACATTCCGTGATAATACAGCATTGTTTGCCGATGATCATGCAATATACGAGGGTGGATTGATAAGTTTCCGGCCTAACCAAGAGATGACGCCACTAGGCCTACCTTGAGGTGACATTCTATAGTACCATCCTTGGATAGCTTGTAGCTATAGTTTCAGCCCGATCTCCTTGCTAGTGTAGGTTTGACAGCACGCTGAACAAGACGCCTCTGTGGTTTTCGTAAAAATGGAAAAGC
>NW_020438930.1:599442-602157 GCF_000699045.2 Agrilus planipennis
TTGACCAAAAACAACGACGAGTTGATGATTCAGAGCAGTGTTTGAAGATGATCACGCGTAATAAACCCGAGTTTTTGCGTCGATATGTGACAATGGATGAAACATGGCTCCATCATTTCACTCCGAAGTCCAATCGACAGTCATCGGAGTGGACTGCACACGATGAATCCGCTCCAAAGCGCGCAAAAACGCAACAGTCGGCTGGCAAGATTATGGCGTCTGTATTTTCGGAAACATACGATCTCTAACCTCCTGTCCTGCATGTTTTAGAATTTCCCCCTATATCCCATCTACACCTGGCGCCTTATTATTCTTTAAGTTTTTTAATGCTACATCGAACTCGAAGAAAGGCATACGGAGTAATAAAAAACTGTATCCGATGACGACTAATGAAGACCGAAAATCAGTCAACAAAGAAAGACCAAATTTACAAAATGCTATCTAGTGTAGTATAGTCACTTCCACATGAAGGAACTACAGGTACTAGAGAATACATATCTGCGATACTGATAGCATTTTAATAGAGTAGATGCTACAATGGGTATTAATCAAACATTGTTATAACAAATATGTACCTTTATACAATATTTGTTACACGTAACTGTTTAACTTGTAAACTATTGTCAAAAAAAAATATTGTTGTTAATTGTTACTCTGTTGACAACGGTCATGCCACATTGAAAACACCAGTTCTAGTCGGGAGTCTTCGTGCGTCTCGTGGCGACACCGCACCGTGCGTTTTGATTTTACGGTATTCTGATTTATCGAAATTTTTAAAGGAAAATTAACATAATAACAACAGAAAACGAAAATCATATCGAAACATTACAACAGATGATATATGCGTGTTGAACAATCCCAACTATCCCATTTAACTGATAGTATTTCAACGATGTCTTCTATTAACCTAATCATCATCATCATAAGGTCATCAGTCCTAAGACTGGTTGGACACGTACCTCCACTCTTTCCTATCCTGAGCTAAACTTCGTGGTCAAGAATCACAGGGATCACTCAGTCAAGATTATTGTTTAATGATTTTTTAGTCGTTACTAGAAAAAGACAACTAATTGATCAGAAAACAAGCTATCAAGATAAGGAAACCTAGAACTCTCATGCCACGAAAAGCAGGTGTAGCATCTATTCCTACAAATAATAAATATCAAGTTTTAGAGGCCGAGTCAGATTTACAAATGAATCAACACGATGAAAATATAGATCAAAATAAAAATAGCAATAATACTAACAGGTCATCTAAAGTATTCAAAATGGTAAAAAATCCCACTCCTCTAAGTTATCTATGGAGAAATAGAAAAACAACATTACGAACAAGTGAGAGGCATATAGTAAAATAGATTTCACATTAACTATAGCAATGTAATATTGAAGTATTTACAACGAGTAGAGTGTTCAATTTCACACATTTACTGAGCCTGCAAACAAAAAACAGTTAATAGAAGAACATTAAGAGCTAGGCTTCAATGCAACAATCATAGGTCTTATGAAAAACACCTCAAGGCTTTGTTTATGGTCACTTTTGATGTCACAACACATCTTAACTGAGTTCAACAGAAAGTCCAATATCTCGGCAACACAAGAATTAGCTGGGAAAATTATATTAACAAGAAATGGTTAACTCAGTGTCACAGATGCCAGGATAGACGACATGGAACAGCTAACTGTTTTATTGATCCTGTATGTCTCAAATGTGCAAAAAATTTTACCCAACCCTAATACAACTATTTGTAAAGTGTCCATAAATAGATGCAACATGCTCACTAGCAAAGAAAATAATTTAATAAAACCAAAGCAAGTTAGCCTAAGCAGTCCTAACATGAATAATAGCTGGAAAAATCAAAAATGAAAACAATTAACACTACGAGTACCAAAAACACCAGAACCCAGTTTACGTTATTTTCTGAATTTTCAGAGCTATCTAAAGAAATAAATGAAATTAAGCAGATGTGTGATATTAGTGATATGATTAAACTAGTTAAAGAGCTAAAAAGTAACCTACAAAAATGTCAAAATAAAATGGAAAAATTTCAAGTATTTTTTGGCGTCAGTAGTAATTTGGAATACCAATGGAATAAATAAAAATTTGCAGCTAGAACGCCAATGGAATAAGAGGCAGAACGAGTGAATTTATAGAATTTATTGATAGACAATCTATTGACATTATGTTACTAAATGAAATACACTAGTCAAGATAAGCAACATATACGAAACTATACTTAATGATAAAAAAGAAAGAGATAATGCTTCTGGTGGAATAGCTGTACTAATCAGGAAGAGTATGCCTCACAATATACTACAGTTAGATGCAGTTAAATGAAAACCTAAATGTAGAAGTAGTAAAACTAGGGATGGGCGATATACATCAATGTTTCAAAACATCGATACTTTTTCTCAAACATCGAGTACTTTTTTTCGATGTTTTTTGTCGTCGATGTATCGATGTTCGATGTTTTTATTCGGAACATCGATATTGTGGTGACCCCTGGGGAAAATTTTTTAAAGTTACCAAATGACATTTGCAAACGCCTTTGTGAATTGTATTTTGTGTTTTTTCTTAAAATAATAAAAAAATAAAACAAAAACAAACAATGTCTAGTAACTCAGGTAAGCCAGCAATTTAATCACTATTTTTTTTCATTGCTTTTTTATAGTCATTAAGATAAATTTCACCATGAATCCATTAATAATACCATCATC
>NW_020438930.1:605288-605785 GCF_000699045.2 Agrilus planipennis
CTCGACAATATAAGTGTTCAGTGTAACTTTCTTCCTAGAACTGAAAAACAATTATAAGAAATTTAATATTGTTGAAATGATTCGGCGAGAAAAATCGAACCCATCTTTGGTATCCAATTATAATTGTCAATAATTGAATTGTTTCCTAAAAACTGAAAAATGGATTAAAATTCATTTGTTTTATAAGTACAATATAAATCTCATTGTACGCAGGTAGAAAGCGGCAAATAATACAAGTCGAACATTAAGAACGCGTTGTGAGCGTTCAACAATTGACGAAACGCGTGTGACCGTTTTTTCCGGTCACTGAGCGTTTTCGGTCTTCGGGCCTAACATATACATTTCCAAGGAATTGTATGAAATTCCGATATTGCACTTAGAAATGTATAAAACTAAGACTTTCTTTGAATAAAAAGAATAAAACACGCTAGTAAACTGATTGTCAGAGTTATCTGTGATCCGCTATCCCCACATACCCGTTGACATTTTGAATGCAA
>NW_020438931.1:0-9332 GCF_000699045.2 Agrilus planipennis
GAAGGACTCTTTACTGCTTAAGAACACAAAATATAAATTTTACTAAAGTAAAAAGGAATAAGTAGTTCGAATAATGTACTATTTTTAAAATTCAAATGTATCATTATTCACAAACAAATCAAAATATTTCTTTTGTTAATTATAATTCTTAATTTGGTTCTCGTTAGATAATGGTAAAAATTTTTGTTCGTACGAAGAATATGAAAATTCTATTAACAGGCATGCAGATATAAAATTTTTAAGCCAAACCAAAGATGAATGCCAAAAATTATGCGACAATGAAAGACGCTTTACCTGCAGAGGCTACAGTCTTTTAACGCTTAATAATAAGAAAACAGACCAGATTAATAGATTCACTTGTTTTATACATAGCGAAGATAGTAAAATATATGGACCAAGTAGTTTAAAATATATGGATGGAGGAAGTTATTTTGAGAGGGCTACATGTTTAAACGGTGAGTTTTTGAATTGAAGTAAATCTACAACTATTGCGCATGTCGCAGATCAATTAAATTAAATTCTATGTTCATTAAAAAGATTGCGGAACGATTGGTCCTACAATTCACATGTTCTTCTTTTCTTGAATTTTTTGCATGAAAACGTTCGAGTTCTTGGAGATAAGCATTGACAACAAATTGTAATACAATTTAAAAAATTGATAATTTTTAAGATAAATTATTAAAAATTATTCTAAATCCGTAGAAGGAAAATGAATGTGTATTAAAAAAAATTACAAACCACAGATTGTCTGCTTTATCGAGAAATAAGAGAAATATTTAATTAAAAAAAATTATAAAGGTACATAAAATGTAAAATATACTGCGCTATTGAAGTTTAATATACAACATTAAACTACAGCAATTTTTTGTACGTATAGTTACAGTTACATGTACCGAAAAACTGATGGCAATAACGTTTACACCGGAAATGAATTTTAAAGGAAAACTATATCTTCAGGGATATTCTGAACATTCCGAATGTTATAGTGTAGGACAAGGATACCGCATGGTCATGCTGAAAATACCCCTTTTAGATCAACATTGTGGACTTACAGTCGCTAGAAGTAAAGGACTTAATAACAGGTAAGACGAGGGAAATCATAATTTTCAAAAGCTTGACTAAGACGGTAGAATTTATTAACGTAATGTTTTTAAAATTTCGAAAATCAAAAGTGAACATATTCTGCCATGAGGATAAATATCTAACAAAGTTGTTACTTAAAATGTGTTTCAAGGAATAAAATTATAACAAATTATGATAAGACTTCAGTTGTGAAATTTTAAACAAAAGCAGGTTAACAATTATTTAACACAGTAGAGTAACCGTTTTTTTTAAGGACATTATTATCAGCCAACATGGTTTTACAATACAATCCATTAATACAGGCACAAGGTGATAGATTAATTAGAGTTGGATGTATTTTCAGTAACGATAATTAAAAAATGTCCTCTTTCTAAGTATAAAAACGGCATATTTCTATCGCTTATAGCAATAGAGTTATTCCATTTGTTTATAAGCAAAATATGAAAGCACCTTTGTAACGATAATTGCAACAATTAAAATGTCTTTTTCTGCATTTTGCCCAAAGTTTTATCAGTTTTTCCCAATTATCATGCATTTTTTTAATTTTATTACAAATAGATAATGCAATTTTCTAATTCAAACAAATGATAGCAAAAGGACGTTGACAATTCTATTGATAACTAAAACAAAATAAATTTACCCTAAACGAAGCACAATCTTTACTAATATTTCTACTGCTTGTGAATAAATTAAATGTTAAAATAAAGCAAAACTGTTCAAAAACACTCGTTAACTCTTATTAAAGTATATATAAAGGACGATAGCGAAAAGGAGCAAACTTTTGCGCATTCAAATTTGGAAATTACTTAATAAGGATGAGAAATTTTGAATATTTGCTTCGACCTCGCAAAAACACATTTTCATCCAAACACATCATATATCTGAAAGGCCAACCTGTCACGTTTACATCAAATACAAATTTATATTGGTTTCAATCATTATGACATGTGGTGATGTGAAAAAAGCTTGAAAAGTGTACGAAAAATGGGCTCTACAGGAACAATAATTTTTGCAAAATCTTTAGTTTTACCGATATTTGAAAAAACAATGAAGCCGATGTTTTTTTAAATCTAAAGACGAGAGACTTATCCTATCATCGTCCCCAACACGAATTCTTTTATTTTCAAATTACACATTCGTTGATCTAAACCTTTTCAGACAAAAAATGAGACGTTTAGAATTTTGAATATAAAATTATGATATGATGATACTTTTCGTGACTATAAAATATTTCTTCTGCGTGTGCAACATTGCTGTAACGCAATATTAAAAAGATAAGAATAAAAAAGTCTTCGTAACTTCTGGACTTGTCAAAAAAGCAAGGAAGTTGAAATAAAAAAGATTAAAATTGTTAATTGACAAAAAATATCGAACATACTAAATTTCTCTTAAGTTTTCTTGCTACATTTAGAGGTAAATTGAATGTAAAAATGTGTGTAGAATTTAGTAGTGCTAGCTTTTGAATAGGGATTAAAATAAGGAAGAAGTCAGTTCTGTATGAATTTTTGTTGTTTTCCAGAAGATTACGTAAAAATTAAAAGAAAAACTTTTTGAATAGTGAAAAAATCATCGATTCGCTTTATTTGGTGTTTTTTTTTTTGAACAATGAAATTAAATGCATGACTAAACTAAAAGACATTTATGGAAATTTTTTAAATTTATCAATAGTTTTGAGCTATAAAATGAGCAAATGTATCAAACGTTTTCTTGAAGTTTCAAAATACAATTTCTAAACTCGTTAATAATATTACCCAATTTCCCGAATTTATTATAGTCACACGTCACTTTGCTTCATCGTAGTTCATATATTTAAGGTACAATTTAAAATTCGTTTAAACCATCAACAAGTGCATTCTTCTTTTGCTGATTTCTTTCAAAACAAATCTAAACACGTTGAGAAAACCATGTTTTAACAAGTAACGACTACTCATGTAAAAACCTTTTTTTTTGTTTTTAATAACCACGAAAAATTTTATATACCAATAACTGTAAAACAAATGTTCATATTTTACGAAGAAACTTCCCAATTCAAAATCGAAATTACTATAATTAAAAATACACCTTATTTAAATGAAATGCAAATTGTAATTACATTTTTGTAACTACGAATACAATATAAATTTATCAGTGTACAACTATTTTAAATTTTAATCTATTTAAAATTGATGTGGCGACTTTTAAACGTCCTTCTGGAATTTATTTATGAAAATTTACAACCTGCAAAACTGTATAAGAAACAAAAGAATGAAATTGGCAATAGCGAAAAACGAAAGAAAATGGATGACGAAATCCATTAAAAAGCGTGCTAACAAAGAAACAAAAGTAAAATTCAAAATTCCTACCTATTTCCATGACGTATCACAGAATGCAAATGTGATAAATATCCTTAAATATTCTTTAAAGCAATATAAGAGAAGCTTTTGACAATCTATCAGAAGTAATCCTTAAAAGGTAAAATGATTTCCGGGCATGATACTCGTAACTTAACAACATAAAATATCATTAATTGAAACACTTCATACTATTTTTTACTATCATTAACAAAGTCGTGATCGACCGCGTCTTATCACACAATGTACACCTCGACGGTAACTAATCCCGGCTTCGGAGATTTTAAACCGAAGACGAAACGATAGCAACACATTCGTTCACGAAGCTTGATTATACAATGTCATCATTAGCCGAATAAAACCGAAAGAACAGATTTGTTGTAAAATTAATTGTTTTTGCTTTTTTATTTATTAATTTTTTTAGGAGGGTACCAGTTGACTTCTGAGACATGTTATAGTTTTGGCCATGCGATAGCATATGATAAGAGGCATGACCACAAATTTTTATAACTTCTTTTTAGAGTTTAATTTTCGCTAACAATGTTTCAATTTTTCATGTTTTAAATCAAAAATCAAATATACTTGCAATTAGTAAATGTCCTTAGAGGAAGTATTTTATTACATTTTTAGCCACTAAAAGTAAAAGGCGCTAACACAACTTTATCTCGAAAATTAATAGGTATATCCAACTAAATACCATGTAATACAAATTTTGTTTAAAAATATTTCTACATTTTGAACTCAATTGGGTAATTAGTGAAAATCGATCACAAGATTTGATTCTTATGAGTGAATCTAAACGCAATCTTCAGAGAAAATAACTTACCGAAAATTTTTGATGCAACATACCTAGTTAATAACAATAAATACAATTGGAGAAGTTTTACTTATTTATTGCAATGATTATCGTGCATTTCACTTTTTAGGGCATTATTAGTGCCTTATTATTAAATTCCTAATGCCTCGAGAAATGTACATCCAGCGTTACAGCAAATACAGATTAGCGAAACTTTTTCTAGTGTGGAATACGTTTTCGAAGTTGCATGAGACAATTTATAATTAGGTATGCCAAAAATGACAGCGAAAATACGAATTTTTCTCTGTTTCTCAAAAATATCCTTGAAATTGCGACACCTTTGAACTGGACACAATTTCAACCCCAATAGAAAATCTGTGTGTTTATTTGGGTTTTGTTACCGTTTCCAAACATGCATGACTTTGCTAATAGGATTTGTTAGGTTTTAAAAACAATTCTGTAGATACAACACGGGTACTTAGATACATATTTTTTCTCCAAGTGAATTTTCTAATATATTATATTTGCCAAAACATGTTCCATTGAACTATTTTCTATGAAATTCTTGATTCCATCAAAATGCAAAAGTAGGATAAAATTACTAGTCTTAGCAATATCTGCAAAGTTTCAGAATTATCTAATAGCATAAAGGAATGTTATTAAGCACGTCGGAGGTTTTTGAAAATGTTTAAATAAGTAAATAAATAAACGAACAGTTCATTATCTACTTTTTCATCATAACAACATTAATGTTCCACGTTTAGGTCACGAATTTTCTTCATCGATCAAGGCGAAAGATTACGCACATTTTATAAATAATGAAAAAATAATTGCTACTTTGGAATTTTAAAAAGCCTAAGGTTTAAACATTATTATCCATTTCGTAAAATTGCTAGATGCGTATTTTAATGTGTATATTTTAGTTTATTTTACAAATGAAGGCAGTGTATCGTCATCTGGTGGGTTTTTCGTGGCGCTAAAACATTTGATTTTCCCTGTCTGACTGTAATGTAATATTAGGTTCAAAAGGGAGGGTAGACACATTCTTTCAAAAACTCTGACTACACTTTTTGTCTTCGTCCTCATCAAACAAAACTATCAATGACAAATACATTTTAAATAATTTACAAGTTATAACACCTGTGATTTTTACCATCACAAATTGCAAAGTTTTAGGTTCAATAGAAAGTGTAAGAAAACCCTTATCTAAAATAAGGCTTTACAGGCTTTGTCCTCGTCCTCGTCAAACAAAACTAATCACAATTTAGCAAATAAATTTTAAATAATATGCAAGTTATAGCACTTGTGATTTTTACCATCAGAAATTGCAAAGTTTCAGGTTCAATAGGAAGGGTAAGAAAACCCTTATCTAAAATATGACTTCACAGTCTTTGTTCCTGTCCTCTCCAAACAAAACTATCAAAATTTGAAAATAAATTTTGAATAATATACAAGTTATTAACACCTGTGATTTTTACTATTAGAAACTGCAAAGTTTTAGTTTCAATAGAAAGGGTAAGAAAACCTTTATCGAAAATATGGCTTTACACATTTTGTCCCCGTTCTCTACAGCAAAATTATCAAGGTCTGACAAACGAATTTTAAATAATATACAAGTTATAATAGCTGTGATTTTAAGTTATTCATAAAAAATATGGCTTTACGTATTTTGTCCCCATCTTCTTCAAACAAAAGAAACGCAGAATTTTGTATTTTTTGGGTAATTATCGAAAGAATGGAAGATGCTCGATACTTCGTAAAATACCTCAAACTAACAAAAAAAAAAAACTCGTTATTTCCAAAACTTGGCGTTTACAAAAGGTGGAAATCAAAATTTTTTTGCTTCTTTTCGTACATGCCATCCGATGTAAATGTGTACTTACGTACGCAATGTATAGTTACAGAACCTCTAATTACAGTCAGTTAAGGTTGGGTAATTGAAATGAAGACGATAATACTAATGGGTCCCTATATAATTTACAAGCTTTTATACGTCGAACAATAGCCTTGTGTTGTCGTCTTACGCAAATTGATTTGTTAGAAAGCTGTCAACCACTTGCATATGCTTATGGTTATCATAAAGAGTACAAAATAATGTTTTGCAATACTTTATAAACCCATTTCCCTTACGTAGTCAGTGTTATTTTACTTACATACTTGTTCATACAATAAAGACAATCTGAAAATCATCATAATGTCACCAGTCCTAAGACTGGCTGGACTTGAACCTCCACTTGTATATTATTTAAAATTCGTTTGTCAGACTTTGATAATTTTGCTGTAGAGAATGGGACAAAATGTGTAAAGTCGTATTTTCAGTAAGGGTTTTCTTTACCCACCCTTTTGCAAATACTACATTACAATTAGATAGTGAAAATCCACCAGATGGTGATACATTGTCTACATTTGGAAATTACAGGTATAACTTGCATATTATTCAAAATTCGTTTTTCAAATTTTAATAATTTTAGGGAACGGAAACAAAATCTGTAATGCCATATTTTCGATAAGGGTTTTATGGCTGAACACCTTCCTATCCTGACCTAATCTTCGCATTTACCTAAAGCTGTAACATCTTATCATCATCCTAACTATCAAACCTACACGAGAGATCTGCATAACATTAATAAAAAAAAACAAATTACGCACCTTTTGCACTGATTTGCTTATTAATTTTGATACCATGTCTTACTAATTATATATCAGTAGGTTTTATTCGCGGCTTTGCTCGAGTGTGCCTTAAATACGCGTCAAACATCATCGACGACCGCATAAAACTAATTTTTTTATTCCTCGGGAACAGTATTTTTTTTCTAGATAATAAGTATTAAGTTGGAATTAGGATTAAATAGAAAAAGCGTTTTGTACTTTGATGGGGCAAATTAAAAAGTATTAGGAAAAGATATTTTGATGATTAAAAAGCGTTTTTGTTGTTTTAATACAAAATGTTTATTAAACCTAAGGCAACTATACGTATACTCGAAAGGACATTTAAAGGGTAATTCCTCAAGGTACAGTGGAATTCGTTTATTATGACTCCGCCTGTATTGACCAACCGCTTAATATGAAGTAATTGTAGTGTTAAGTTTGGTTGTCATATTAAATTCTCTATAGGAAAGTTTGGATACAATGACTCCGTTTAAAATGACATATCGTTTATTATGACTGATCCTCAAAAAGTCATATCCGGCTGTAGTGAACCAAATGATTAATAATAACATTTTCGCTCATTTTTCTGACCCTTCTTATGTATATTGATATTACAATTCATCGTCCTTTTTCTTTTTCTGTTAATAAATATATACAATTTGTAGTTTTTCTCTCTATTAAACTAAATAACTAACCAAAATAGAAAGTTGTTTATTTTCCTCTCTCTTCGATGTCATTATAAGCGGATTCTACTGTACTACACCTTAATTAAAAAGTCGATTAAAAAAAAAATAAAATTTCTTGGCGCTACCTTCTCTTAGCAAAATTTTGTCGTCGTTCTTAATTCAATTTTTAATATTTAGCGTCTGTTTCGTTACCACTCTTAATTTTGACCAACTTCACCAAATCTAATTTGAAGAAGTATCACAACAATCTGTTTCACCACTTCCTGACGGGAAAATTGTATTCTAATTTGGTTTTTCCGATAAACATAAGAAATTAGTAATCTACCTAGTCAGATGGATCGTAAAAATTGAAATTACACCTGAATGTTGTAGCGGACGTGACATTATATAGACCAAGGCCGATTACGTAATTTTCATACTACATACACACTGTACATACATACTCTGCAGGTAGGTACACTATACAAGCGTACAGGTACAAGAAAAAAATTAGTAGGTAAATATGTATGTACATATGTTTGTTAATCGGACTTGATAGGGATACACCTGTAACGCACATGCATAAGTACATACGTACGCATGTAAATATTTGTATGTATTTTTTTAAGTGATGGTGGTTTGCGATGACAATACCCTCTATTCTGATTTGGAGACAAATGACTGCGGGCAGTGCATCGCAATTAGTATTATTAGTTCTTCCGAAACTTCCGAAGTTGATTTTTTTCGTCCGTCGCCGACGCAAGCGAAACAACACAGTAACTTGATTATTTGCTTGCTGTCTCACCTGGACTTCAATTGTCATTCACAACGTATGACGCTGGTTTTAATTATTATACGCAGGCATCACTAACAAAAAGCATGTGCTTTTTTTGTTATAATGTGCGACAGTTCGTTTGTTGTTATAATTTCTGTACTGATTAGTTTTGAAATTACTGGTAAGTTTGCACCACTGAAGAAAATTTATTATGTAACAATTTTTTTTAATTGTTTAAAATTGACCTAAATAGTTTAAAATAACAATAGTGGAACACCAAAAAGCTCGAACTCCGTCGTCAAAATAGAGACTGAACGCCTGAAGTTTTAGTGCTCTACGACACCACCAAAGTTTTCCAATTTTCTAAAAAAATAACTAATGTACTTAATTAATCAATTGTAATTGGATGCTTTAACTAAAAGAATGATAATTTTTATTTTGCTTTAATTTTAAGGTGAATTTACTACATCTGGTAAAGGTCCTAAAATTACAATAAAATATGACAAGAAACATTAAACGTTATATTTTAACACCTATTTTTAATACTACGCATTTTTTTAAATAAAATCGCGAGGTACTTTTTTTACCTTTTTTATAAATGTGCATATTCACAAGATGCGTCATTTACCTAGTACGTTTTGAGTCAGTAAAAGTTGTAAAAAAATATCTATAACTACTTATAGATAAATCTTATTTATATGATTCTTAGTGCAACATTTTTATGTATGTATTACAATCGATGAGGTACCCGTATATTTCAAACTGACAAGTCTTTTTAAAACATTTTCTTTGAATGCCAATTTCAATTTATTACCCAAAAAACTTTATAAAGTAAAATCCTATAAAGGCATAGGTATCAAATTCCTGCTTCTATGTCCGGTTACAACGTAACTTTACAATTAATAATAATTAAAAGCAAAATTATGTTTAAGAACATTAATCCAAGTATATAAAAATATACAACGTCTTACAAATATTAAATCGTGTTCTTCAATTTTTTAATTTCTAAGTATTAGTAGTCTAGTTGATAGTTT
>NW_020438931.1:13410-13980 GCF_000699045.2 Agrilus planipennis
GATTTTCCTGCTTTTCCATTTTTACGAAAACCACAGAGGCGTCTTGTTCAGCGTGCTGTCAAACCTACACTAGCAAGGAGATCGGGCTGAAACTATAGCTACAAGCTATCCAAGGATGGTACTATAGAATGTCACCTCAAGGTAGGCCTAGTGGCGTCATCTCTTGGTTAGGCCGGAAACTTATCAATCCACCCTCGTATTAAAAAACCATAATGGCCGACATTAGTAACAATGCAACAACAATTGAAAAAGAATAATGGCCGACAACTGCAACAATTAGAAAAGAATGATGGCTGACATTACGTCATAGTAGTCATAAAAATGGCCGGGGCAGGGGGAAGAACTAGCTTCTATAAAAAAAAGTCTTAATATCAACTGCATGTACTAATCAAAAGGAAACACAGCCTTATTTAAATTCATTAGAAATTATGATTTGATCAATTTGACAAATTTCATTTATAAAAATTCTATTTGTTCCCCTTATTAAAATTAATTAATAAATAACTAAAGAGAAAAGAGAATGATCTAACAGAAATCAAAGTCTTAAGATACAAAATTAAAAAAATAATA
>NW_020438931.1:14340-17715 GCF_000699045.2 Agrilus planipennis
TAGTTACTTTATCATAATTTTAATTTTTTAGTTCTTTTTTGAATAATACGTTGAATAAATTTAATGAATTTCTATCAAGTAAATGTGTTTATTCCATACCTCATAAGAAGTTAATAAAAAACCTTTATGAACGTTACCATGATAATGTTCAAGTTGTGCTAAACTTCAGCCTTAAAAGTCAACAAACTATTCAATTTGAAATAATTATTAACGCCTTAAAACAACAATAAATAGTTACAAATGTCACCTTGTCAAATAAGTACCTTAAAGACGGTTCAAGGATTTAACGTTTAATTTTTTATAATGGGACACCTTGAAGACAAATTTTACATTTTTTGTTAACCGTTGCTAAACACATACTACTGGCGTGGTATTTCACGTAAATAATAAAGTAATATAAGTCCATTAAATGCAATTTAAAACTTTTGAGGGTTGTTGCGCTTTGTTCGGTTTGTTTAGAACAATTTTCAGTGAAACAGGTGAAATTTTTAGATAAATGATCGTGTCTCCAAAATGCCAATGCCTATGTGCGGTGTATGTTTTGCCTTACTTGCATATACATATACATAGGCAGAAAGAACATAAAATTTTGTATAACAATATTATCAGCACCAATAGAACAACATTTTATTAAAAAAGTTCTAAATTTAGACTTAATAAAGATATTCCATATTTATTTTAAAATAATAAATAAAAAGTTATTATTTACCATTTGTGATAGAATACTTTCACTTTTCCATACTAATGTTTCTTATTGTTTATATGACAATTCCATACGAATACAGATTACGGTAGGTATATTTAGAGTTCTTCGCCGTAGTATAGCAAATCTAGAGACGAAAAAACGTTGTTAACGGTCTAGTACGCTTATTTGAATATGAACAGTAATTTAGGATTACTGTGCATACTAATACGAAACAATTAAAAACGGTTAAACTGATTGTCACAAACAATGAGTAATGTAACTTTTATTTTTATGAGTATTGTTAATGATTTCCATAAATTTAAAATAATTCTACAAAATTCAATACCTATATGTTTATAGGTATACTGTACTCAACGTAAATACGTTCACGGGGAAATTACAATTTTCAATTGAAAATGACTGAATTTGCTGTGGAAATAGTAAAACTTGTAATAATCTCATTTTTGACATGTTTCTTTAAAAATTATTTCAAGTTTCTTAATTATTACAATTAAATTTGTAATATCAATTAAAATACCTAGTAAATTTATTTCTGCTTATTTAATCTATCTATTTAATTTTTATTATTTTCGCTAACGAAGCAAGGGGCTAATGGGATATATTGTAAATATCGCCTTAATGTTTAGGTAAATTTTCGTTTTTTATTCTCTCCGTGTTTATCAAAATTGCAATTAAAACATTTGTATTCATTATTAACTACATACTTTTTCAATATATTGGAGAAAAAATAATTCATTATTACATACATACGCATAATTATACATGTAATTGTTTCCAATCGATTTGTTTATGAAAAATAAAAAATCGACCCGACTGAAACAGTAATCATGATAACTTTTTCAATCACAACCGTGCTTCCACGGACTGAAAAATAATAGAATAACAAAAAAAAAGGAAAATATAAAGACAATAGTACTTCCTTTTTTCCATTTTTTACATGACTTATAAATATGTAGATTAGGGTGCTTCAAACAAAATTTTTAATTTTTTTTCTAACTCTTGAGAATATGAAACGGTTTTTTGGAAAAAATTGTGTAAATTATGTGTAAATTCAATTTAAAACAAAAAAGAACTTTTCCTATGTTAATTAAATGGAAAACTAAAATAAAAATAGCGACCCCTTAGATTTGAGCTATTGGGCTCATGTTTGGCGAGGATTTTTTTATATATCAAATAGAAATATTTGAGGGGGTAAGAGTTAAAAAAATAAAAAATTTGTTTGAAGCACCCTAATGTAGATGTACTAGGTACTATAAATTATTTGATCATTGCTACTAGTAATTAATGAAAACCCTGAAACAATTTAAGAATATATTAGAATACAACAATTAATTTCAAATACTGATTACTACATTTATCTGTATTAAATGTATCAAATTCCTTGCATTTATATTTGACCAATTTTTTTGAAATATTTTTATTTTCAGTTATACTTCCTTTTAATTGTCCTAAGGATTTTACTAGATTCGAGAAAATCTTAGGAGTTATTCCAACCGCTTTTATCGATAAAAAAACATTCTACACAGGTAACACTGATGAACCGGTGACCTTAGAATGTATAATGAAATGTCGGAAAAACGAAACTTGTGCAGGATTTCTTCTGAATTATGAAGTGCCGGCATGCTATTTCTACGAAACAATTACCGATAACGATGGACAGATGACAAACGAAATCGACAATAATATCGTTTGGTTTTCAAAAATATGTGTTCAAGGTAAAAATGAAAAAGCTAGGTGCATAAATTAAAGATAGCAACACAAAAATATAACACTTGCTTCAAAAAATGTCATATTATAACATACGACAAATGTTTAAATTTAAGTATACAGTCGAACTTGGTTATAGCGAACACGGATTACCACCTGTAACTAATGCTTGATTTTAACGAACGAAATTTAACAATCAAAATTACATTCCATTTACACACGTGTTATAAGCGAACGTTTTTGAATGGGAAATTAGCAAGTCCGATCGGTTATAACGACATGCGCTTTATAAAAGTTGGCTTTTTAAGTACCTATCGAAGAAAATCGTCAATAACGAACACCCGACTATACATATAACGAACTAAATTCTCAGCTACTTTTTGTTCGTTATTAGGGACAATACCAGCAGAGAAGCTGTGCAAAGAAGAATGGATTTTCGAAAGAATATCCGGTGCAACATTAATAGGGAATAATACAAAAACACTGCCAAAGAAAGTTACTAGAGACGCCTGCCAAAAAAAATGCTTAGAAGAAAAATCGTTTAGTTGTAGATCTATAAAATTTCGCAAAACCAAAGAAAAGCAAGGCAATATGACTTTAGGAACATGTAGTTTGAGTAGCGCTGATCGTCATGCGATGCCTTTTGCTTACAGGGCTTCAAATTATCAAGACGAATATATAGACAATTCATGTGCTACAGGTAAATCATTTTAAATTAATTTAAAAATATCTATAACAAAGCGTTTTTAGATAATTTTCAGTAATGAACGTATCTACCATAAAATAAGTTAAAATAATTTATCCAGCTATCAAAAAATCTGTAGGTACACTATTTAAGTCGTTTATTCCCCCATTTTTTATTGCTCCAATCGAGCTCAAATTTCCAAATACTACTATTTCTTAATATTTTTATGTATTAATATATAATATTCTTAATTTTCTTTAATTCGAACTTTTTTTGG